>NC_012874.2:44254063-44533847 GCF_000003195.3 Sorghum bicolor
TGGAGCCAGGGGATAATATTCAGAGGCTCCCCACAATTTTTGGTGATTTTTGGACATCTCAATAAATTACAAAAATTCATAGAAGTTTTATTCATTAAATAAAAGAGGCAAAATTTTATATACTTGTAAACTACTAGAAAACAGAACTTAATATTTTTCTTGGGTTCTAATCATTTCAGGGAATTTACACAAAAATTTTCATCATTTTTGGATCACCCCACAATTTTCTACACAATTTCAAACATTCAGCAAAAATTGCATAAAAAGAAAAAGAAAAAGATTTTCGCGCAGCGGGCGGCCTGGAACTTGGCCCGCAAGCCGGCCCACGCGCGTTCGGCCTGCACACGCGCTGCGCGCGCCGCCCCTCCCCTCACGTGGACACTGACGAGCGGGCCCCGCTCGTCAGTTCCATCTCCCTCGCACCCGGCGGCCTTGCCGCGCTCCCGGTCGCCGCTGGCGAGGTTCAAGCCCCACACCAGGGTGCGCATCAGTTGCGCCTCGACCTTGCGACCCCATAGGTACAACTCGAGGACACTCTACCGTTCTCTTCCTTCCTCGGCCACGCGAATGGCGGGCGGCCACCCTGGCCGGCCGTAGACCGGTCCTCGGGGCTTGGTAGAGCACAAACCAACAGGTTCGGGAGGGCCAGGAAGGAATGGGGATCATGGTGCTCACACCACCACGGCGGAAGACACAACAGAGAAGCTTGGCGACGGTGGCCGTGCAGTCGGGCGGCGCCCCGGCTCCGGTGAGGTCGTCTCGGTGGCCCTGTTCACGTCCAAGGAGGGAAAACGAGCGCATGAGCATCGGGGAAACAAGAAGAGCTCGAAACGACCGCCTTCAAGGCGTGGTACCGACTGGAGCAGCGTGTCCACGTGAAGGATTCCTCGGTGGCGACCCTGGCCGGAGTTGGAGAAGAGGGGGGGGGTGTTCCGGCGATTGAGTGGACTAGGGAGTGAGCTCGGAGGTGCACTGGGTTCGCAAGGAGGTGGCGGATGCTATGGACCGGTCAATTTAGCTCGGGAAGGATTGGTTGCGGTGAATTGAAAAGAGAAGCTCGTCGGGTTCTCTGGCTCAGAACAGAGGAAACGCGCGGCGGCGCCCACGCTGGTGCTCAAAGGGGAGAAGGAGATGAGCCAAGGGCGTCCACGTTGCCTGGCGACGCAGGCAAGCAGGCAGCTGCGTGCCCGCACGGGCGCTCGCGGTGCTGCGCGCACGGCGGCCGCGTTGGACAGGGAGCCTGTGATCCCTATCGGGTCACTGTAGCAGACCCTTATCCCCTCTTTTCTGAACTTTGTGAAATTCAGCCGAAATTTGAACTGGAGTCAAATTTGTGTCAAAACAAAAGTTGTTCCAAATTTTATAAGCTACAAAACATGTTTCGGTGACCAGAGCTGATTTTGAGTGTAACAGGGTGAATTTGGCCAAAACAGTTTGGAAATCAAAATTCAATTTGAGAGGATTCAAATTTTTGACTTGGGGCAGATTAGAATTTCCAAAATTACTTTTGTTTTTCCTAAACAACTTGAAAAACTCCCAACATGAAAGTTGCTCAACTTTTTGTGCTCTACAACTTTCATGTTGACCACTTTTCAAAATTCCAAATTGATTTTGAATTTGGAGGTTTAATTTGGAAAAGGGGACACTTTTCGGAAATCTGTATTTTCAAAATTACTTTGAATTTTGTATTGAAGCTTCAAAAACTCAAAACACCAAAGTTGTACATATTGCCAGGAGCTACAACTTTGCTTTTGAACTCAACCTCAAATGTTGCTTAGTTTTTGAATTGCACAAAAAGGGGCAATTCTAGGGTCCAGAAATCAGGGTTTTCCCCCCTTAGCTTTTCGGAAAATTTCCACCCTAGGATTTTAGCAACCACACAAGCATCAACATTCCACATAAACACACTCTACCTCCCTAAGCTCAAGCAATAAAAATAAACTTGTTTTAAGTTGATGCATACAAATGTGCTTTAACAACTATGCTTTGCAATGCTTATGATGACATGATCCGTTTTTAGTAACCGTAACATCGGAGATGTTACACTTGCAAGAATTCTCTGCTCCAAGTCTTGAGAACATTCCAACTGGTCCAAGATTTGCAGTAGAAGAAGGAATACCTGAGTTTGAGCTCAAGTCAAGCCTCATCAATTTGGTACAAGCTACACAATTCAGTGGAAAGGCACATGAAGATGCTAGTGCACACTTGCAGAATTTCTTAGAGATTGGAAGCACAATCCACATCAACGGAGTTGACAAAGACGTCATACTACTTCGCCTTTTTCCATTCTCACTAGAAGGAAAAGCGAGGAAGTGGTTCTACACTCATCAAGATAACATCAACAACTGGACGAACTTGTCAGATGCCTTTCTATCAAAGTTTTTCCCTATAGGCAAAACAACTGCCTTAAGAGGAAATATTGTCAGTTTCCAACAGCAGAAGACAGAAGCCATTTCAGAAGCATGGGAGCGTTTTCAAGGATACATATCAGATTGTCCTCACCATGGAATGGCCACGTGGTTACTTATGCAGACCTTCTACCATGGATTAACCCAGAAGGCTCGTGAGTGCCTAGATGCATCTGCTAGAGGATCATTCTTGGAGCTTACAACTGGAAAAGCAGAGATACTTTTGGATAAGATAGCAGAAAACCAAAGCTGGTTCCAAGATAAAGCTCAACAATGTCATCAAACTGAAGAAATACCAGAAGAAGTAAAAGCATTATCAACTAAGATGGAAAATTTGCTCCATTGGATTGACCAGAGGTCCAAGTTCAAAGAAGATCAAAGGGCCATTGAGACAGCATACAAATATCAACCAACTTCAAGTCAACCCAATAGCAAAGGTATGAATTCAGGTAATACTGTCAAGCAACTTTCATTAAAAGAGATAATTGCTCAACAAACCAAAATTAATGATGAAGTTAAACAAAGGCTAGATACAAATGAATCATCTCTAAAAGATACACACAATAAGATGGATTTTCTACTAACTGCCTTTGATGAGCAAAACACTCTTAATAAAAGGGTAGAGCTTAAATTAATAAAATTAGCTGCTGCACTGCCTGTTGCTACTAACATTGAGCAGGTAAAGAATATAACTACTAGAGGTGGTAAAGCTACCAGAGATCCACCATACCCAAAAGAGAAACAAAGAACATCAGCACCAGTGCAACCAGCAGTGATAGAAGAAGAAAGCCCAGTTGAAGCAGAAGATCTGCTCCAACCACCAAGAACTGGAGAAATGAGGAAAGATTTTTACGACACCAACTATTTGCCATTTCCTAGAAGAAACAGAGGACTGCAGTCGGATGAGCAGTTTGGTAAGTTTGTAGAGGTCATTCAGAAATTATATGTCAACATACCTCTGCTCGATGCCATACAGAAGAATGTAGTGCGGCCATCCTCAACAAACCACCAAAGAAGAAGGAAGATCCAGGATGTCCCACTATTGATTGCTCGATCGGAAACCAACACTTCAATAATGCACTTTGTGATCTCGGAGCAAGTGTCAGTGTGATGCCAGCATCAGTCTACAAAAAGCTTGAGCATGCAACCTTAGAACCAACATCAATGTGCTTGCAACTAGCGGATCAATCGGTTCGACACCCGCTGGGCATCGCCGAGAACATTCCAGTCAAGATTAGAGATTTCCTGGTGCCAGTAGACTTCGTAGTACTGGACATGAGTCCTGACTCAAAAGTGTCCATCATCCTTGGAAGGCCATTTCTGAGCACTGCCAATGCCCACATTGATGTCGGGAAGGGAGAAATCAAGTTCAACATAAACGGTCAAGAAGAACACTTCACATTCAAACCCAGACCAGAGAGAGACTCTACAGTGAAGGAAGTTCATGAAGAACCACTGGAGACACCATCTCCAAAGGATGGAAACTCAGAAGATTAAAAGATTTGGAGGTCCAGCTTGGAGGACCTAAAAATCCCAAACCCTCACCGGAAGGTAAATCGGTATTTACCCGCATTATTAATTTTCTCATATTTAAATTCTTGCATAATTAATTCTTGCATTAGTCATATATATTCATAGCATAATTATAATAATCAAAAAGCCCCATATAAATAATATTTGTGGTGTGTAACAACCCATATTTATTAATTATTGTGGAGGCACAAAAATATTTTCCATAATCATTTTCAATAAGTTTTAATTCTCATAAATTTTCCAGCATTATATTTATTTATGTTGATCTTCTAGAAGCATGACCCACACTCTTTGGGTCCCACATGTCATACACTTCACCTCACATACATCCCATCATATAATTTCATCCACCAATGTGTTTCCACTCACCTGACATCTTTCCACCGTCCAACCACTACCAACTCAACATTATTCTGCGTGAGATCAAAGCAAGGAAGCAAGTGGAGGAGGCACACCCAGGATGGACACCAGGGCTGGGCGCCCGCCCTGTCCCCTGCTCAGCCTATAAAAGGCCACCTCAGCTCCCCTTCTCTTCACACAAACACTTCAGAAAACCATACAAGTTTCAGTTTCCCGAGATGGAGCTCTTGTAGTGAAGAGAAGAGAGTAGAGAGAAAGAGGAGAGTGGAAGGGAAGGTTGGAGTTCTTTTGAGAGAGTGATTATCACCTAGCAAGTAGTGATCCCGTTGTCTAAACGGAAGTAAAAGTTGTTTAGGGAGAGGCTCTACGAAAATAGAAACTTGTCTTGAACGATTAACCCCTAGACTACTGACACTCTGGACAGCTGACCACTAACATTTTATCTCACATTTTCCACCAGTTGTGTTTTTGCCAACTTTTGTTTGCAGGATGTTTAAGAAGGTGAAGAATGCAGGGAAGGCTCTCAAGAACATTGGAACAAGGAGTTCATCCCGACACTCCTCACAGCCATCAGAGATGAGCGTCGACCCGACACCCACACAAGCACCATCATCTTCATCAGGTCAGCAAGTTAAGGTCCTTCTCAAGATAGGAGACCTAGGACTAAAGACCCGAAGAGAGAAGGAAGTCTATCAGCAATTGAAGAATAAAGATTTCATTCACACCCCTACTCTCGATCCAACCTTACTACAAGAAACAGGTATGGACACTGAATTTGACTTAATTTTTCAGATGATGGGTTGGACAAATTTTTGGAATATAACTGAGCTGGGTTCTCATCTTCTCACCCTCGAATTTCTTTGCACCTTACAATACTATGAGGGGGGAATGTTTTTCGGATGTTCAAACAGGAAATTATGTTATCTTGGAGGGAGCTGAGCGACCATCTTGGTTTCTCTTCAAGATGCATCCTGAACATTGACTCCGATTTACCCAATTTTGAGAGACACCAGTTTTGGAGAGAAATATCTAGAGATAATTTTTACAGTCAAGCCCGAACCAGTGACATGGAACACCCCACTCTTAGGATATTTCACAAATGGCTTGGGTACAATCTTTTCTATCGTGACGATATTAGGAAAGTAAGAGTAGGAGATTTACAACTTTTATATGCTGCTATTAGTAAAGTACCCACTTCACCTGTTACATTATTAGTTTCACATTGGCTTAGTATACCTAGTCTTCAGGGACCAGTAGGATGTACTTTACTTATCACGCGTCTAGCCACTAATCTTCACTTACTAGAAAACTCATCACTGGACTTCATAGAAGAATTAAGAATTTACCATGGCTATGACACATGTAGACAAGCTCGGATGTTAAAGAAAGAGGGGAATATAATGTATATGCTATATGAGGATAAAGGCAAGATTCGGTTACCTAACCCGAACCTTGGCCTCTACTCTGTGCAAAACTTTTTGATTGAGATTACAGCAACACCAGTGAACCAGAGAACTCCACAGCGAGTGGCATCTGAAAGGATAACCACTCACCGAGAACGCACTTGGTATGGAGCTGACCCTGGACCAGAAGAAGCAGCGCACCTGCATTATTGCGATTACAATCCACAAGTCCTTCGAGACCCATGGGCTCGTCATGCGCAACCACAAGAGCCAACAGAGGAGACATGGCCGGAGAGCCAAGATCACCAGTGGACAAACCCGCCTTTTCATACGGGCAGGTATTCCACTGATCCATATGGAGCTTCAGGATCCAGACCTCCACCTCAATTTGATGCAGGACGATACTCCGACGCCTCCTACGCCTTCACGAATGACTACTATCAAGAGGCCGGTGCTTTCTTCACTCTTACCGACAACACCCTCCTCGACATCCAGAACACGCAAGCAGAACATGGAAGACTCCTGGAAGAGCAACAAAAATGGAACCAGGACCATGCCGCTGCAGTAGAAGAGCTGAGACAAGATACAACAACAATGAACGACAACATCACAACCATGATGCGGTTCTGGAACATCAGGTAAGACCGACGGCAACATCCAGCTTGGGGGAGTTCCTCCCAATTTATCAAGTAAGTTTCTATTTGCTCTTCTTATTTATTCTATTCTGTCTTAGTATTTAATTTATCCTAAAAGGAAAAAAACTTAGAAAACCAAATAAATATTTTCTTAATTTACTGCATTCTATAAACATGAAAACAAAATAAAAAGAGTAGATAAGTGTGCTTTATTTTCCTGCTAAGTTTAATCTCTAGAAAAAAAAAATAAAAAGACCAAAAATATGCATGATGGAAATGATGAACAGTTGCACTGTTTGCTTACTTACAAGTACCTAGCTTTTATATTAGAGTTCTTCCAGGAATTACTAAAACTAAAATTACTATCTTTGGGAAGCATGAAACTAAAGTCTAGGTAAGAGAAAGGCATGATATAAAGTTGAGCTACTGTTTATCTTGTTCCTAATACACTAAGTTCTGGAGATTTATTTTCAAAACTTACAAGTCACATGATGAGTTCCTAGCATAACCAAACTACCTACCACAGCCATACTTGCTATAACATCTTTTACTATATTTACATTGAGTTTGATTGAGCTGTGTTGACCCTTAGGAGCTTTTCATGTGGTTAAATTAAGATATTCACTTGCACACATCTACCACAGCATTCATCATCATTCATTAAAATTGCTAAAAATATTTTCACTCACTGTCCCGAATATTGTTATTCTCTCTCTCTAAAAAGATTCAATGCAGAAGAGGCATGGGTTATGCAAAAATGTACGAGAAAATAAAAAGGGGCAAGTGCCCGGAACCTCGGGAAAAGAAAGAAAAAGAGTGAGACGAGAGGTAAAAATGGACAAGTGTCCGAAGTAGAATTAGGGGTACAAAGATGCCTACTTGAGCGAAAAAAATGGACAAGTGTCCGACGGTAGAATTAGGGGTATCTACTACCCACCTGAAAAAAAAGAGAGATAGCCCATGATCTCCCAAAGCAAAGACCAAAGAGGAGAAGAGATAGCAATATGAGGAGCAATGAAAACTAAGTTTTATAATCACTTATGCATTTTCACGATCACTATCATTTACTCCATCACACATGCACATCTTGATTTAATTATATGCTGAGTTCCTTTGGATCCATGGCTCGATTAGACAACATATGTATGAGCTGTTTTTCACTCCTATGAGCTCCACTTAAATATTTCATTAGCTATAGGTAAGAGATATCATGGTAAGGATCCACAAATACCACATATAGAGAGACTTGAGAGAATCATTGCTGGGAACTCTGAGTTTTATTTTTGAAAACTTATGACAGACTCTGGAACAAAGGTAAAGTATAGACAGGAGGGATAGTACTTGACTTAACTATTTTGTCTTTCAATTACTTAAGATTTAAGTGCAGGTACTAAACTTTATAACACTTCACTCTAATCTGGAAGGATTTTTATGTAAAAGCATGTGTGCCTGTCAGGAAAGAAAACATCGAAGCAACTCCTGATCCGTCTAAGTTTAGCTGTTTGCTCAGGGACGAGCAAAGGGTAAGCTTGGGGGAGTTTGTTGACGGTCCTTAAGTACTAAAATTAATAATCAAATAAACATGAAAAAGGATCAATATGAAACAAACATCTAGAATTAGGGTTTTATCTAACAGAATTCCACGAGTTTTGATGTTTATCTATTTCTGCAGGGGTTTATCAGAAAATATGGAGAGAAGGCCCACATGTCATGTTTACAACGAGATAATTACGTGCCGCGCAATTTTCCTCAGTCTAGAAGGGTCCAGAAGCCACGGGAACGAACGGGACCGATTCGAGCTCGGGGGCTGGGCGCCCGCCCACCCCCCTTGGGCGCCCGCCCAGGTCAGGAGGCCAATCAGGACTCTGCTTCGGGGCAAGACTCCATCGACCTAAAGGATCAATCTAAACCATACAATCTATGTCGGTTTGATCCAATGGCTCACGTTCACTTGAGGGGACTATAAAACCAGACCCCCTGGCCCCTGGAGGAGGGAGGAGAAATCATTATTCAGAGGTAGCCATCAAAGTTAGAGTTTAGAGCTTCTCTCCCACAGAGAAATAGAATTAGCTACTTCCTAATCCTTCAAGTTTAGAGTTTGATTAGATAGCAATTAGAGAAGTAGAGCACTATGCTCTGGATTCGGATCTTCGGTAATAAAGATTGGTATTATTCATATCTTTCTTTAATTCTATTGTTCTAATTGCATTATGTCTCTAATTATTATGTTCTTAGTTTGCTCTAGTTCTATATTTGATATAGTTATGATTGATAATGAGTTTATGTATAAGTTTGCAAAGCGCTTAGCTCTTGACGTGAGGGAGTTAGGTGATAGATCACATGTAAGCGTGGTGCTTAGATGTTATTTATCTGCAAATGTATCCTATTGGTCGAGTCGTGTGGTAGTTCGCGATAGTGACAGCTTCATTGATTCTTATATAGTCCACCCTCCGTTGATAGGACAGGCAGAACCGGTATTGTGGAGTAAGTCATGCGATGTTCTGATTTACTTTATCAATGTTCCTTATACATGAATGAAGAGTCTTTTATGCTATACATGATATTGTAGATAACTAGAGTAGATTATGACTTAGTAGTTAGTAGATAACTTAGAATCCATTCTCTAGCTAATCCGACATCACCTACATATATGAGGAGTAGTCTATTTTCTAATCGCTGTGCTCTTTATCCCATGAACTTATACTTTATTATCATTATCTTTATGGTTTACCCCCTGCTAAAGTATGTGACTGTGTGACGAGTTTCTCATTAGTAATCATGTTCTTGCAAGTTTATCTCTAGTTTATGCCTTGATAGATTTTGCCCCTTTTATTTTAATTTCATTTCCTTAGATCCCTTGAGCAAAATTATAAATAACGATACCTGGAATACTTATCCTGGTGAAATGCTACAATGAGGTGTTTTATCTGTGCGCTTGCGGATAGAATAGATTATTTTCTAGAGAGCCTTTACATTTATAAATACCTTTGTACACTCTGGCACCATGCTAGGGATGACAACCTAGTATCTAAGTGGTGTTAGCTAGTGTCAACAAATGGTAACAAAGCAACCACTCTGACGTATCTGCCGCTATATCGTACCGGCGTGCCACCAACAAACCAGTCCAAGACAGCGCGCAGACCAGGATTCCAGGGCACGCGTAATCAACATCAAGCTACCAGGACGGGACGGCTCGAGACCATGCCAGTACGGAGGCCTCGAGTAGGCCTCTATCGACCCCTACTCTGACACCTATACTTGTACCTTGGGCTTCTCCTTGGAACTACAAAAGGGGAATCCCGGGAGCGGACATGAGGGGGAGGAGATCGAGCAGGCAACACCACACTCATACGCAGTAGAACTCCGATACTCCATTCCATGCTTGTATTCACCCCTGTACAAGCACTTAGGTGCAAAATAATACAAACTCTCTTCCCCCCCGCTGGACGTAGGGCCTTCTCTTGCCCGAACCAGGATAAATCCTTGTGTCTTTTTGCATCACCATCTGGGAAAGGGAAGCATGTACACAAATTCACTCGTTGGTGTGACCCCCCATGGGGAAAACACCGACACCTTCTTATGATGAACTTGTAAAATTGCTTAACAAGTACACAAAAGTCATAAGAAAATCTAGAAGTGAAAATGAAAAGCTTGAACTTGAAAATGAAACACTTCTAGCAAAGCTTAAGTCTAGTGATGAGCTTGGAGACCAAAATGAGATCATGACCACTAAACTCAAGGAGCTCAAACTCTCTTTAAAAGAGCTCAAAGAAAAACATGATAAACTTGAGAGTGTTCATGATGAGCTTATCACTAGATATAGAGCAATGAAAGAAGAGCTAACAACTCTAAAAGCAAACTTTTACAACCTTGAGATTGCTTATGAACTTGCAATGGATGAAACACATGTTGCTACTAACAATGTTGCTAAGCTTGATGTAGCCACATCTTGTGATGACTTACTTGTGGAGAGCACAAGCAAATGTGTTGATTGCAAGGGCAAGAAAGTGGTAGTGGCCGAGAGCTATGAGGACACTATCAAGCTCAAGGATGAATTTGTCATGCTCAAGAAAGAGTTGCAAGAACAAGCCAAGCACAAGGCCATTGTGATTGAGTCACTTGATCAAGACAAGAAGCTTGCATATGAGAACAAGTTACTGAAAGAAGAAAATCAATATCTCAAGCTTGGTTTGATGTATGACAAGCAAGAAGAGGATGAGACATTCATCTTTGATGAGTTAGCTAGCAACAATGACCCAATCATCAAGAAGCTAACTCAAGAGAACAACAAGCTCAAGAAAGAGAAGGAACACCTAACCATGGGGTTAGCAAAGTTCACAAAGGGGAAGGACCTTCAAAGTGAGCTTTTCATGAACACCGTCATGAAGATGGATAAGAGTGGAATTAGCTACAAGGCTCATCAAACAAAGGTCATCAAGTCTCTAGCCACTCATGATCAACAAAGCAAGCCAAAGCCAAAGAGATGCTTTGAGTGTGGTCAAGAAGGACATTTTGCTCATGAGTGTAAGGCACCACTACCACCACCCTTGCCCAAGCATGCAAGACCATTTGCCTTCAATGCTCACTACATTGTAAGGAAAGACAAGAGTGGCAAGGTCAAGGTTAGCTTCATGGGCCCGCCCAACAAGCAAAGGCCAAAGAAGATTTGGGTGCCAAAGCAACTAGTAGAGAAGGTCAAGGGCCCTAAACAAGTGTGGGACCCTAAATCTCAAGCTTGATCTCTTGTGTGTAGGTGAACTACAAGACCGATGGATCACATTGGGTAATTGATAGTGGTTGCTCTCAACATATGACCGGAGATCCCCGGATGTTCACCTCTCTTGATGAAGATGTTGACAACTAAGAGAAGATCACATTTGGTGACAATTCAAAAGGAAAGGTCAAGGGACTAGGAAAGGTTACTATATCAAATGACAACTCCATCACAAATGTGCTCTATGTGCAATCATTGAGTTTCAACTTGCTCTCGGTTGGACAACTTTGTGATCTTGGATTTGAATGCCTATTCAAGAAGAAGGAAGTAATTGTGACCAAGGAAGATGACAATGAAGTGATATTCAAAGGCTTCCGACATAACAACTTATATGTAGTTGATTTCTCATTCGATGAAGTTGATGTCAAGACTTGCTTATTCACCAAGACTTCACTTGGGTGGTTGTGGCATAGAAGGTTAGCACATGTTGGAATGGGCACACTCAAGAAGTTGATGAAGAAAGAATTGATAAGAGGCTTGAAGGATGTGACATTTGAGAAGGACAAGCTTTGTAGTGCATGTCAAGCCGGCAAGCAAGTTGCAAACACTCAACTAACCAAGGCCTATCTCTCCACTTCAAGAGTGCTTGAGCTACTTCACATGGATTTATTTGGACCAACCACATATGCTAGTCTTGGAGGCAACAAATATTGCTTTGTCATAGTTGATGATTTCTCCCGGTACACTTGGACATTCTTCTTGCAAGACAAGGCCGAAGTTGCATCAATATTCAAGAAGTTTGCAAAGAATGCCCAAAATCAATTTGATGTGAAGATCAAGAAGATTAGAAGTGACAATGGCAAAGAGTTTGACAACACCAACATTGAAGAGTATTGTGATGAAGTGGGAATCAAGCATGAGTTCTCATCAACATACACACCACAACAAAATGGGGTTGTAGAAAGAAAGAACCGGACATTGATTACCTTGGCAAGAACAATGCTAGATGAGTACAACACTTCGGAGAAGATGTGGGCCGAGGCAATCAACACCGCATGCTATGCTTCAAACCGGCTCTTTCCTCACAAGTTCCTAGAGAAGACACCATATGAGTTGCTCAATGGGAAGAAGCCCGATGTCTCATTCTTTAGAGTGTTTGGGTGCAAATGCTACATCTACAAGAAGCGCCAACACTTGGGAAAGTTTCAAAGAAGATGTGACATTGGCTACTTGGTTGGCTATTCATCAAAGTCCAAGGCATATAGGGTCTTTAACCATGCCACAAACATGGTTGAAGAAACATTTGATGTTGAATTTGATGAAACTAATGGCTCCCAAGGAGCAAGTGATAATCTTGATGATGTAGGTGGTGAACCATTGAGGGATGCCATGAAGAACATGCCGGTAGGAGACATCAAGCCAAAAGAAGATGATGATGTGCAAATTATTGAGCCACCATCCACCTCACATGTTCCACAAGATGAAGACAAGGATGTGAGAGATGCTCATGAAGACACTCAAGTCACTCATGAGCAAGCGGTGGCACAAGCACAAGATGTTGATGCTCCCCAACCAACCCCTCAAGTGGCACCAAGAAGAACATCACATCTCCTCCAAGATCACTCTCAAGATCTCATCATCGGGAGTCCATCACGTGGTGTAACGACTCGTTCTAGACATGCTTTATTTATTGAACATCACGCTTTTGTGTCTCTTGAAGATGAACCAAAGACTATAGAGGAAGCTCTTCATGATGCGGATTGGATCATGGCCATGCAAGAGGAGTTGAACAACTTCTCTCGCAACCAAGTATGGACACTTGAAGAGCGACCCAAAGATGCAAGAGTGATTAGAACAAAGTGGGTCTTCCGGAACAAGAAGGATGATCAAGGCAAAGTGGTGCGCAACAAGGCAAGGCTCGTGGCAAAAGGATTTTCACAAGTGGAAGGTCTTGACTTCGATGAAACCTTTGCACCGGTGGCAAGACTTGAAGCAATCCGTATCCTACTTGCATATGCATCTAGTCATGATATCAAGTTATTTCAAATGGATGTGAAAAGTGCTTTTTTTAATGGATATATTAATGAGCTTGTCTATGTTGAGCAACCCCCCGGTTTTGAAGACCCTAGGTACCCCAAGCATGTCTACCGGGTGTCCAAGGCTCTCTATGGTCTCAAGCAAGCTCCTAGAGCTTGGTATGAGAGGCGTAGGGACTTCCTCATTGAGAAGGGCTTCAAGATTGGGAAAGTTGACCAAACTCTCTTCACCAAGAAAATGAATGGGGAAATCTTCATTTGCCAAGTTTATGTTGATGATATTATTTTTGGCTCTACTAATGATGATTTTTGCAAGGAATTTGGTGATTTCATGTCCAAGGAGTTTGAGATGTCCTTGATTGGCGAGCTATCCTTCTTCCTAGGATTTCAAGTCAAGCAAATGAAGGAAGGAGTCTTCATCTCTCAAGAGAAGTACACTCAAGAGGTTCAAGATGATGGATTGCAAGCCAATCAAGACTCCCATGGCATCAAATGGGCATCTCAACTTGGATGAGGGAGGTAACCCTATTGACAAGACTCTCTATCACTCCATGATAGGAAGTCTACTCTACCTCATCGCATCTAGGCCCGATATCATGTTTAGTGTGTGTATGTGTGCAAGATACCAAGCAATGCCTATGGAATCTCACTTGATTGCGGTCAAGAGAAATCTTAGGTATCTAAAATACACACCTTGCCTAGGTTTGTGGTATCACAAAGGTGCAAGATTCCAACTTGTAGGCTATTCCGATTCGGATTATGCCGGGTGCCGGATTGATAGAAAAAGCACATCCGGAGGGTGCCATTTCCTAGGTAGATCACTTGTCTCTTGGATGTCAAAGAAACAAAATAGTGTTGCCTTGTCAATGGCCGAGGCGGAATACATTGCCGCCGGTGCTTGTTGTGCACAAATACTCTACATGAAACAAACTTTGCTAGACTATGAAGTAGTACTAGACAAAGTACCTTTGTTGTGTGACAACGAAAGTGCCGTAAAACTTGCAAACAACCCGGTTCAACACACCCGCACAAAACATATTGACGTCCACCACCATTTCCTTAGGGATCATGTTGCTAAAGGTGACATATCTCTAGAGAATGTGGGAACGGAAAATCAATTGGCGGATATCTTCACAAAACCCCTAGATGAAGTTAGGTTTTGTATGTTGAGAAATGAACTAAATGTGCTTGACCTCTCTAACTTCACTAAAAGATAAAGTTGAGTGTTGAAACTTGCAAATAACTTTTGCTTTGCATTTCATGCATACTAAAACTAAAATACAAAACTTCCATGTAGGGCTTGTCTAACATGGTTAAGATAACCCCTTTGTGTGTGTGAAAAAGCTTAACCTTGGATCAAACTTGACAAGCATTAATTTACTTTCAAGTATTGCATTTCACCTCATATCATATGCTTGCTTGTTAGTTGACTGTTTCTTTTCGGTTATTCTTTGAGCGTCCGCTGTGTTCGTCCATAGATAGGGGGAGCATTCAAAGCTCATTGTGATTCAAACCCCTAGCTTCATGGCCATATGATGCTCCTTGGTGATTTCTCGAATCATTTTCATAAAAACTACTAAGCCTATGGCTAAATATTTGTGAAAATTTGAGGGTTTGAGAGAAGTCACCCATACCAGTTCCATTTGGTGTTTATTTGTGTGTCTTTGAAGATGGAACTTGGTTGGGTCAAAGTCGGGCGTAGTGCTAAGTTGAAAACAGGACTCAGAGGTGCACCAGACGCTGCATTGTACGCTGTCTCGGTGCGTCCGGTGCGGTGAGTGTGCCAGTCTACACTCACCAGACGCAGGAACAGTGTCCCTGTAGCGTCCGGTGGCGTGCGTCCGGTGCTCACTTGGCGTGCCCTATGGCACCGGACACTAAAGCCAGCGTCCGGTGGCCATCGTTCGGTGAGATGCCGATTTGCATACCTCTCTGCGCATGAGTTCGGTGGTCACCGGACGCGTCCGGTGCGACATTAAGTGCGTCCGGTGACCCCGCGGTGGGTGCTTTAAAGCCCGCGCCCGGGAGATCTCGCGGACGGTTTCTCTCCTTCTTCTCTCAACCGCGCCCGAGCCCTAACTCGCCGCAGGCCGCGCCGCCGAATCCCTCCGGCGACCTCGATCGATCCCCGGCGACCTTGGAGTTTTCCCCATGCCAGATCCGCCCCAGATCCTTCCCTCTCCCTCCTCTTCTCGTGTGGATCCAATCTCGCGAGATTTCAAGGGTTTGGGTGTCTTTTGATCCATGTCCTCGAGGTGTTCGACTCAATGCCTAAACAAAGTTAGATATTGTTCTTGACGATGTCTGTCTTCGTTTATCCTTCATAGCACCTCGTGGAGTCGATTCATGGTCTCCGGCAGTCTTCGATCGTGACATCTCATCCACAACGCGTCTCGTCCTTCGATTGTAAGCCGTTCGCGCCCGTCCCTTATCTGTTCGTGCGTTCTATAGGGCTTTCTCACCTCTAGCCTTTATGATTTCTTATATATACCCTATCTTGTCTTTATTCTGCAGGGCGTTGATCTCCTTTGTCAGTTGGTTTTTGTCGGCCGTTCGTTCAGTCGTTTGTTCTTGCGATGGCTCGTTGCAAGAACGTCAGTGGTCCGGCAGCCAGCGCTGGAGGTTCCCCAGGAGGTGATGGTGGAGGTGATCCTCCTCGTCGCCTATCAGCGGCAGAAAAAGGCAAGGGCAAGAAGTTAGCCACCAAGAAGCGCAAAGCCAGCGACAGAGAGGCAGAGGTGGCAGAGGTAGTTGCAGCAGCAGTAGAGGCAGCTGAGAGGGGAGGACGGTCAGGTGCCCTGAGGATTGGGGCAGATATCACGCCACATCAGAGGCATTCAGTTCTTGAGTCCAAGGCTCGACATGGATCACCTCCAGGCACTATTATGATAGGAGGGCAGCGTGTCAAGATCAATGTCAGAGATCCAGCTCAGGAGGACCCAGACACTGAGACAGAGACAGAGGCTCACGCAGAGGGTTCAGCAGAGGGACAGCAGCAGGAGCTGCCCCTCAGGAGGTCGACCCGCACTCGTACCCAGGCCACTCCTCGGACTGGTACGCAGGGCCAGTCTATGTAACACCCGGCCCAGGGCTTAATAGGATTAATAGGAGACTCATACCAACAAGTTGCAACTTCTTTTCCGGGAGCCTATCTCGAAAGAATTCTAAAGTTAAGCGTGCTTGGCCTAGAGCAATTTAGGGATGGGTGACCGATCGGGAAGTAGTTCCCGGGTGCGCACGAGTGAGGACAAAGTGTGCAGAAAAGACTAGTGTTGGTCTGTGGGGGCTGACTATGTCCTAGAAAAGCTGCCAAATGTAAGCGGGCCCGGCCTCGTGGAGGCGGGACGTTACAGTCTACCTCCTCTGCTCGTGCTACACCAGCTAGAAGCAGACCAGGTGCTCGTCAGGGGCTAGTCAGGATTCACAGGGATCTCACCCTTGTGTCAGCCAGAGAGATCCAGCAGCTGCGGTTCGTTCCTTTTCCCACTTGGTTTCCAGCTGCTAGGGATCCCCGCGCTGGTGCCAGGTTCTACACAGTGGTCCAAGAGGACATATACGAGGCACTAGTTCGTTCGTAGTCTCAGTTCAGGGAGCACCGAGTTATTGACCATGAGATACTCGGGAACGTGGTTGGGGTAGATATTCGTCAGTACTTCACATACCTCCACGGTCTTCCCGAGTTGCTAGCTCTCCCTGGCACTTACTGTGAGCAGTGGGTTCGAGAGTTCTACGCGTCAGTGTGGGTTTCTCCAGATCATAGTTACATTCACTATGCACTAGCAGGCACAGATTAAAGAGTGACAGCACAGAGGGCCCGAGAGGTACTTGGCTTGAGAGCTTACTCCACCAGGATTCACCAGCTTTGCTACGGGAACTTCGAGCCTCCCCGACATCGTTACGGTGGCGAGATACCACCTGTAGACTTCGTGGCTCCTTGCTTCCGTCCACCGTTTGCAGAGGGCTCCAGCCGGACAGTGGGAGACTTGACACGCCCAGCTAGGATCCTCAACTTTGTGTTGAGGAAGACACTTCTCCCCAGGACAGGCTACAGAGATGGATTCACTCAGATTCAGCAGTGGCTAGTTGCTTACCTCATCTCACAGACACCGTTTGACCTATGGGATCTGATAGTCTTAGAGATTGAGGATACTATCTCAGAGAGCTTCAGGAGACGGCGTCAGTTGTTGTATGCACATTGGATCACCTTGGTTATTCTCTATGCTAGACCAGTTCCCCTGCCAGCTCACCTCTAGAGAGAGCTGACTGACTCCGACACCGTCTTCCCCCACTACGACCCTAGGTAGATGTTGAGAGCACACCACGACCTCAGAGCTACACCACCTCCCTGTGCACCACGTGGACCGGTGCCCCCACCTTCTCCTAGGGGCACTCGCAGTACAACAGCAGTATCAGAGACCGAGGAGCAGTAGGACATAGCCATTCGGGCTGTGGCAAATGCAGAGGCTGAGGGGGAGTTTGATTTTGCTTCAGACAGCTTAGATGATGACTATCAGCCTCTAGTGTCAGACCTCCCCCCTAGAGAACACGACCACGAGGCAGGAGGCTCTTCGGGTGCTTCAGACCCCGCTTTGCTTGCTATCTTAGAGGGTATGCAGGCAGATCAGCGCCGAGTAGCTGAGGAGCAGGCGAGGAGAGACAGGGACTAGGCTACCATCAATGCAGCCGTGCAGGCTAGGCAGGATGAGCTCCAGCGACAATTTCTGACTTTTCAGGAGCAGCAGCTTGCGTTCCAGGCCCAGCAGACAGCGATGATGGCCGCTCTCATGGCCGCCTCAGGGATTCAGATTCCGCAGAGACAGCTCCCAGGCACCTCGACTGTCAGGCCACCCACTCCAGCGCTTCAGACTTAGAGTCAGTCTCAGCAGTCCCTCCAGCTACCCGCTCAGAGTCAGCCGATCTCGACACCTCAGCACCAGGTCTCCCAGGGTGCTATCTCCTCTGGCTTTGAGCAGATACCACAGTTTACACCTCTCCGCTCTGGATTCACTCCACAGTCAGCGTCAGCGTCTCAGCTTGTGTTGGACACGTCGAAAGACCCGCACCTCAGCTTCACTTACAGTGCTCTGACTGGTGACCCTACGCCTCCACCTTTGCAGGCTCCTGCAGCCTTTACGACGCCAGTCACCACTACTGAGCGTCTGTCATCGTCCGTAGCGTCGTCTGAGCAGCTAGCACCTTCGTCTACAGTGCCAGAGACTTCAGCTATAGCGACCGAGTCCGTGCTAGCTTCGTCAGCAGGACTCGAGCAGCCCGCACAGCCAGTGACAGCTTCAGCGCCTCCAGAGTAGACCCGGACCGCTTCGCCAGCCCGTGCAGCTTCAGAGGGTCACTCCACCTCCTCCGCCTCGACGGCCGACGGTTCAGACGATGCAGCTCGCTTTGAGGCCGTGCCGAGAGACTCCACTGCTTCGCCTCCTCCACCGACTTCTTAGGTTTTTGGCGCTTGATGCCAAAGGGGGAGAGAGGGTTGTGAGTATGAGAGTTAGGGGGAGCTAGAGAGGGTCTTTATGCTTTTGATATACTATTTTGTGTGCTACTCCATCATGCATCACGTTTATCTTTATGCATTGCATTTGTGTGAGATACACTATGGTTGTGAGACATGACTTGTGCTTATTTGTGATAACTTAATGTCATGTGCTTTGGCTCATATTACCTTTGCTTCCGCGTTTTACTCCGATGTACTTATGAGCCTTGTGTTTATATCCTGTTGTGCTTCACTCACATATTTGAATGCAGGATGTTGGACTTGGTTGATATAAGCATGTCTAATCCTTTCTGTTCTTATTGTATCACGCTTATTGAAACCAAGTCATATGAAAGCCTCAACTCTTTCATACTCGAGGTTATTGTCATCAATCACCAAAAAGGGGGAGATTGAAAGAGCATCTAGGCCCCTAGTGATTTCGGTGATTAATGACAATGTTGATTACTATAACTAACGTGTGTTTTGCATAGGCAAAGTCATAGGTAAGGTCATGGTAACAGGTACTCGATGGACAGGGACGTACATGACTACTTAATAGTGGAAATCGTTTCGGTTTTCAAAGGATGGATGGACATCGTCAAGACTAGACTAGGTCTAAGTGCCATATGGTGAAGAAGGGCACTTAGAGTAGTTTAGGACTTTGTTTTCCTTTGACCGTACTATTAAGAGGGGCTTTGATCTAGTAGCTTGCCTTAGGCAAGGCTTTAGGTTTAGGTGTGGTGCACACTTGGTAAACCTAGCACTAGGCAGCTCAGAGATAGTCCTTAGATCGAGAGGAACCAAATTTGTTTTGGAGCGATCGCGTTTTGACAAAGTTAGGGTGCCTAAGGGGGCACCGGACGCTGCACCGGACGCTCTGTGAGTGCGTCCGGTGAGGTCCTTAGCCGTTGGGAGTTCTCGGTGCTTAGGGTTAAGCACCGGACGCTGACACCAGACTCACCGGGCAGCATCCGGTCCCATACCCAGGGAGGTTGTAAACCTGCCCCGAGCACCGGAAGCTAGCATCGGAGGTTGTAAACCTGCCCCGAGCACCGGCAGCATCCGGTGCAGTGCGTCCGGTGCAACATAAAGAGCGTCCGGTGACGCCGTTTTCAGTGGAAAACGGTTGGCTGAACTTTGGACTTCGTGGGTAGTATTTATACTCCTCCACCTCGTCCATGAGAGCTCTCTTGCCCATTTGAACATCTGAGAAACTTGTTGTAGAGCAAGAGAGCAGCAAGAGCCTAGAGAGGATTGAGATTTGAGTGATTTCTTGAGAGAATCCTTCTCTAGTGAGTTCCAAGAGTCAAGTGTGCATCCACCACTCTCTAGAGCCTTGTTTGGGTCAAGTGAGAGTTCTTTGCTTGTTACTTTTGGCGATCGCCATCACCTAGACGGTCCGGTGGTGATTGGAGGCACGAAGACCGCCCGGAGTTCTTGTGGGTGGCTCGTGTCAAGCTTGTGAGCGGTTTTGGCCGATTCACCACGACGGAGTGTCGAAGAATCAACCCGTAGAGAGCACTTGGTCCTTGTGCGGTCCAATGGGGAGCAAGACCCTTGCGCGGGTGCTCCAACGAGGACTAGTGGAGAGTGGCGACTCTCCGACACCTCGGCAAAACATCGCCGAGCATTTTCTTCCACTACTCCTTTACATTCTAGCATTTACTTTGTGCTTTTACATTCTTAGAATTGCCATGCTAGAATAGGATTGGAACTAGGTTGCAAAACTTTTATCCGGTAGCTCTCTAGGTCACACTAGGCACAAGGGGTTGAATTGGAGCTTATAGGTTGCTTTAAGCCCAATTCACCCCCCCTCTTGGGCATCTTGATCCTTTCACTCCCTTTAGGTTACGAATTGGTCCCATGCTTGCGATGGCCGAGACCTTTTCTGGGGTGGCCTCGATCCCTCGCTCAGACACAATAAACCCGAGGAGCATGCCTCGGGGGACCCCGAAAACACATTTTTCGGGGTTGAGTCTGACCCTTTTGCCCTGAGGCATCGGAATGTTTGATCCAGGTCGGCTACTAGGCCGCTTGCCTTCCTGGATTTGACAACAATGTCAGCTACGTAAGCCTCTACCGTTTTGCCTATGAGGTCCCCAAAGACCGGGAGCATACATCGTTGGTATGTAGCCCCCGCGTTCTTAAGGCCGAAAGGCATGGTTACGTAGCAATACACTCCGAAAGGGGTGATGAAAGAAGTCGTGAGCTGGTCGGACTCTTTCATCTTGATTTGGTGGTAACCGGAATAAGCATCAAGAAAAGATAAAATTTCACATCCCACGGTGGAGTCAACTATCTGATCAATACGAGGTAATGGAAAGTGGTTCTTAGGACATGCTTTATTTAAACTAGTATAGTCTACACACATCCTCCACTTCCCATTTTTCTTTTTGACTAGTACAGGGTTAGCTAACCACTCGGGATGGAATACCTCCTTGATGAATCCGGCCGCCAGCAGCTTGTGGATCTCCTCCTGATGGCCCGGCGCTTCTCTTCGTCGAATCGGAGTAGGCGCTGCTTCACGAGCTTGGAGCCGGCTCGGATGTCCAAGGAGTGCTCGGCGACTTCCCTTGGTATGCCAGGCATGTCTTAGGGACTCCACGCAAATATGTCGGCATTTGTGCGGAGAAAGTCGACGAGCACTATGTTAGCGACCCAGCTGTCCCAGTCCAAGACCTTCGGCCCAACAGGAAGCGACGGCCCAGTACCCGAGAATTCAGCCCAGTCTGGAACAACTAGAGGCTAGTATAAGAAAGGAGGATGAGAGCATTTCTAGGGTTATGAAGAACCAGATGTAACAATACTATGTTTGAATTTCCAAGCACTCTTCATATCGTATATTTCCTTCTTCCTGGTTCTTCCAAATTCATAGCTGGTAGCACCACTCTTACAATTGGTATCAGATTCTAGTTCGAGTCCTGGCCTCCGATCCCCCGCATCGCCACTACACCCGCCGTCAACGAGCTCTCGGAGCCATGGATCCGAACACCACTCTTCTTCTGGATGAGATCCAGAAGACGAAGGAAGAGCTCAACCGCCGATTCGACGACCAGGACACGAAGTGGGAGCGCCGCTTCGCGGATTGGGAGTCCGGCCGCTCCGCTCGCGACGCCGCCATCGACCAACGCCTCACGGCCATTGAGCGTGTTCCACCGACGTCCGTCGATCCCGGCGTCGAGCTCCGCGTCTCCGCCCTCGAGTTGCTCCGCCTCGACCAGATCCGCGCCGAGCAAGACGAGCGCGTCCAGGCGCTCAAGGCTGCGGTATCGGGGACCGAAACCCTGGTGGAGGACCTCCGGATCCAAATCGCCAAGTTGTCTTCGACGACCGACCCTGGGGTGTTCGACACAATGTCTCCCCGCCTCGGCGTCGCGGCTTCACCTTCGTCGGCGTCTGCGCATGTGTCTGCCGGATTCAACGTCGACGGGCCCAAGGGGCACGGCTCTACATCGATTACACGGGATAGTGGCCATGGGTCTGTCACGACCCTGCGTCATATCCCGGCCAATGGTAAGCCTCCGGATCCTGCTTCTTCCTCCTCTCAGTTTGTGTTTCCTCCGCCACCACCATTACCCACTCATCCACCTCCTCCATCCTCTTGGCCGTCACCGTTCCGTCCTCACATGTTTCCCTACCACCGCCCTCCACCCAACCCGACACCAGCGCACCCCTACATACCTCACCCTGCCTTTTCTTTCCCTCAGCCGCTTATTTCATCCCAACCCAGTTCACCTCAATTCCACACTCCTAACATCGGGCGCCTTCCCAAACTCCACTTCCCTTGTTTCGATGGCGACAATCCTCGTCTGTGGCGCTCCCGTGCTGAGAAGTATTTTGCCATGTACACAGTCCCTGAATCCATGTGGATTTCCGTGGCTGAAATGCATCTCGATGGTCCTGCCGCCCTCTGGTTCCAATCCATTGAGTCCCAGATTCCACATTGTTCCTGGCTGGACTTCTGTCGTATGATGCATGATCGCTTTGATCGTGACCAGAAAGAACTTCTCATTCGCCAGCTCTTCCATATTCGTCAACAATCCTCTGTTGCTGATTATGTCCAACAGTTCTCGGAATTGATTGATCAGCTCTCTGCATATTCCAATAACACAGATCCCATGTATTTCACCATGCGTTTCATTGATGGCTTACGTCCTGAGATTAAGTCTGTTGTTCTGGTTATGCGACCCCAAACTCTCGATGCTGCTAGCTCTATTGCGCTGTTGTAGGAAGAGGCGTCTGGGCCTTCTGGTGCCACTCAGGCCAGGCGTGGTGATTGGTCTGCTCCACTCCGTCTACCGGCCCCGCCCGCGGTGTCACGGTCGGCTTTGCCACTGCCACCGCCTCCGCCACGGCCGTCGGCGCCGCCGCTTGTGGCTCCGTCGCCCCCGACAACGGGTACCCTGCCCGCGGACGCTAAGCTGTCTGCCCTCAAGACCTATCGGCGCGCGCTGGGCTTGTGCTACAAGTGCGGCGCCAAATGGAGCAAGGACCATCGGTGTTCTCCGGAGGTCCTACATGCTGTTGATGCCTTGTGGGAGTCTTTTTCTTCTGAGGATTCATTGGCGGACTCTTGTCCCGTCTCATCACCCACCGAGCAGATATTGTTGGCCCTGTCCAAGTCTACGATCTCGGGCGTGCCGGCAGCTCGCACCATCAGGCTGACAGGCAAGTTACAAGATATCCCTGTTACTATTCTTATTGATTCCGGCAGTTCTTCTTCCTTTGTGAATGAGTCCATAGTACACTTGCTGGTCAATGCGTCGATCCAAGGGGTATCAAGCTCTGTTTAGATTGCTGGTGGTGGCATCCTTCTCAGTAAAGGTCTGGTTCGTGCTGTTCTGTGGACTGTCGATGGCTGCCTGTTCTTTTCTGATTTCCGAATACTACCACTGGCTAGTATTGATGTTGTGATTGGTATGGATTGGTTGGAGGCCTTCAGCCCAATGCAAGTGGATTGGAAGCATAAGTGGTTGGCAGTTCCATATGAGGGTTCTGTCCGAGTCCTCCAGGGACATGATCCAGTTGCTCCTCAGTACATGCTGCTTCATCTCGAGCAGATAGCCGCCTTGCCCAGTTCTTCAGCTCAGTGTGCTCCAGTTCCTCCGGCAATCACAACTTTGTTGTCTGAGTTTGCGGACTTGTTTCAGGAACCAGTGTCTCTGCCTCCTTCTCGCGCATGTGATCATGAGATACCGCTGATTCCAGGCGCTCAGCCTGTTTTTCTCAGGCAGTACCGCTATTCGCCCAAGTTAAAAGATGAAATCGAGCGCCAAGTGCAGGACATGTTGACTCATGGTATTATCCAGCGCAGTGCTAGTGCGTTTTCCTCCCCAGTTCTCCTGGTGAAGAAGAAGGATGGTACATACCGCTTCTGTGTAGACTTCAGGCACCTCAATGCCATTACGCAGAAGTCCAAGTTCCTTGTTCCCGTTTTTGATCAACTTATGGATGAGCTGCATGGTGCTCGCTGGTTTTCCACACTGGATTTGCGGGCTGGTTTCCATCAGATTTTGCTTAAAGCTGGAGAAGAGCACAAGACAGCGTTTCAGACTCATTTTGGCCAGTATGAATTTCGTGTCATGGCGTTTGGACTGACTGGCGCGCCGGGCACCTTCCAGGGTGCCATGAATGTTACACCTGCTCCCGGGCTGCGACAGTTTGTGATCGTTTTCTTTGATGATATATTGGTGTACAGCCACTCGTTTGAGGCACATGTTCAGCATCTTCGGCTGGTATTCCAGTGCCTTCGTGCCGATCAGTGGAAGCTCAAGTTGTCCAAATGCAGGTTTGCTCAGGAGTCCATCTCTTACTTGGGTCATGTTATTTCAGCAGCAGGCTTAGCCACAGACCCGTCCAAGATTCAGGCTGTTGTGGACTGGCCAACGCCGATTTCGGTTAAAGAACTACGAGGGTTCCTGGGGCTTGCAGGCTATTATCGCAAATTTGTCCGCAACTTTGGTATTGTTGCCAAGCCACTCACAGAGCTTCTCAAGAAGGATCAGTTGTTTGTCTGGACTCCGAACCATGACAGGGCATTTCAGTTGCTGAAAGAAGCGCTTTGCTCAGCACCGATTTTAGCCTTGCCTGACTTTGCTAAACCTTTTCATATTGACACTGATGCGTCGGGAGCAGGCATTGGCGCGGTGCTGCATCAGGATGGTCATCCACTTGCGTTTCTTAGCAGGCCTCTCTGCCCTCGCAATCAAGGACTTACAGTCTATGAGAAGGAGTATCTGGCGCTGCTTATGGCTGTGGATCAGTGGCGCCACTACCTTCTTCACGCTGAATTTGTGATCCACACCGATCATCAGAGCTTGACTCACTTGAACGAGCAGCGACTACACACTGCCTGGCAACAAAAGGTCTTTGCTCGGTTACAGGGGCTTCAATATCGGATAGAATATCGCAAAGGCATTGAGAATGGCGCCGCTGATGCTCTGTCATGTCGTTCTCATCCGGAGCAGTTGAGTGCTATCTCTTCTGTCCAGCACCAGTGGCTCGCCTCAGTCACCCAGTCATATGCTTCGGACCCTAAGGCTCAGGATTTGCTGGTGAGTCTAGCTGTTGACCCGGCCTCGGTTCCTCCATTCACCTTGTCTCAGGGCGTTATTCGTTACAAGAACAGAATCTGGCTTGACTCTTGTCCTGCTGCTCAGCAACTTGTGCTCCAAGCGTTCCACGCTAGTCCAGTGGGTGGGCATTCAGGCTTTCCTGTCACTTACAATCGCATCAAGCAACTGTTCTACTGGGCTGGTATGAAAGCGGCAACTCGTTCATTTGTTCAGTCATGTGTGATATGCCTCCAAGCCAAGCCTGATCGTGCCCGCTATCCCGGGTTGCTGCAACCGCTTCCGGTGCCATCAGCCGCCTGGGAAGTTATTTCTATGGACTTCATTGAAGGCCTGCCTCAGTCCAAGTCAGCCAACGCAATTCTGGTAGTGGTTGATAAATTCTCCATGTTTGCGCATTTCATTCCCCTTCGTCATCCGTTTACTGCTGCAGTGGTGGCTCAGGTTTTTCTAGACACAGTTTACAGATTGCATGGATGGCCTAAGACTATTATTTCTGATCGTGACCGTGTGTTTACCAGCAAGTTTTGGCAGTTGTTGTTTCGTTCTGCTGGTGCCACTCTCCACCTGAGCTCTTCCTATCATCCACAAACGGACGGACAAACTGAGCATGTCAATCAATGCTTGGAGACGTACCTCCGTTGCTTCGTGCATACTTGCCCCTCTCAGTGGAGCCGCTGGTTATCATTGGCTGAATTCTGGTACAATTCTTCTGCTCATTCTGCTCTGGGCCGTTCTCCATTCGAGGTGCTCTATGGGTTTCCGCCACGGCATTTCGGGTTGGATATCGATGCATTACAGGATGTGCCCGATCTCCACGTCTGGATGCGGCAGCGTGAACTTATGCAAGCTGTGGTCAAGCAACATCTTCTTCGAGCATCAGCCCGCATGAAGCGCCAAGCTGATAAACATCGCTCTGAAAGACAGTTTGCTGTGGGTGATTCAGTCTTTTTGAAGCTGCAGCCTTATGTCCAGTCTTCCTTGGCTCGCTGTTCTCATAACAAGCTTTCCTTCAAGTTCTTCGGGCCCTTCAAGATTATTCAACGCATTGGGGCAGTGGCTTATAAATTGGAGCTTCCTGCATCTGCAGCTATTCACAATGTTTTTCATGTGTCTCAACTTAAGCTGCGGTCGGTTCGCATCAGGTGTCACCTTCGCTTCCTTCTGACCTGCAGGAGTTTCAGGTTCCAGTGAAAATTCTGCAACGTCGCTGGACTTCGGGTGACCGGTCTGTGGAGCAGGGCCTCATCCAGTGGTCCCAGTCACCACCTGAGTTGGCCACTTGGGAGCCCCTACTACCTATCCGTCAGCAGTTTCCAACAGCACCGGCCTGGGGACATACCGGTTCTGAAGACCAGGGGAATGTTAGCGACCCAGCTGTCCCAGTCCAAGACCTTCGGCCCAACAGGAAGCGATGGCCCAGTACCCGAGTATTCGGCCCAGTCAGGAACAACTAGAGGCTAGTATAAGAAGGGAGGATGAGAGCATTTCTAGGGTTATGAAGAACCAGATGTAACAATACTATGTTTGAATTTCCAAGCACTCTTCATTTCGTATATTTCCTTCTTCCTGGTTCTTCCAAATTTGTAGCTGGTAGCACCACTCTTACACACTACTTCCTATTTGGGGTCGAGGCTGGAGCTGATCCTCAACGCCCTGCCCTCAGAGGTTCCGGGGTCGACGAAGACTAGCTTGGTCTCCTCCGCCGGCTCGAAGCTCCCGGCGTGACGCTTGGGGTCGGGGATGTCCTGGTCGCAATCGCCGAGGCCGGTGAGGATTGCCAGAGACTCAGCCAGAGCCTCGGCCTGCTCAATGCACTCGATGTCGCACTGATAGGCGTGCTGACTGGTCGTGCTGACGGTGATGATGACTTTTGGCCCTGGCATCTTGAGCTTGAGGTAGGTGTAGTTAGGGACGGCCATGAACTTGGTGTAGCATGGCCCTCCTAGGATCGCGTGGTAGGTTCCTGGGAACCCGACCACGTCAAAAGTGAGAACCTCCCGTCTAAAATTATCGGGGGTCCCAAAGCAGACGGGCAGATCAATCTGCCCGAGGGGGTGGGCACGATGTCCCGGCACCACTCCGTGGAGTGGTGATGTGTCGTTCCTCAGCCGGGACTTCCTGATCCCCATGAGGGCCAGAGTCTCAACGTAAAGGATGTTGAGGCCACTGCCTCCGTCCATCAGCACCTTGGTGAGACGAGTCTCGGCGATGATGGGGTTGACGATCAAAGGATAGCTCCCGGGATTGGGCATCCGATCAAGGTGATCCTGTCGGTCGAAAGTGATCACGCTCTCGGACCACTTGAGGTACGAGGGCGCGGTTGTGCTGACTGCGCAAACTTCTCGGAGTTCGCGTTTCCTCTGACTCGCGGTGAAGCGAGCCACACGTCCCCCAAAGATCAAGAGGCAGTTCTTGACCTTGGGAAAGCCTTCCCCCTGAGGGTCGTCGTCCTTGGGGGGCTCTTCGGTGCCCTCCTTGGTTATGATGTCGGTGTAATACCGACGCAGGACAGTGCACTCCTCAAGGGTGTGCTTGGTTGGTCCCCTGTGATAGGGGCATGGCTTCTTCAACATCTCGTCGAAGAGACCGGGGCCAGCAGGAGCCCGCTTGGGGTTCTTGCGATCTGCCGTGTCGACTAGGTTGTCGTCTGACTAACCCTGCTTCCCCTTGCGACCCTTCTTCTTCTTCTTGGGGTCGCATGAGCCCGAGGCCTCGGTGGCCTCAGCCTTCTGTTTCCCCTTGGCTGCACCGTCGGAGAAAATGGCACCAACTGCCTCTTCGCCTGAGGCAAAGTTGGTGGCAATGTCGAGCAGCTGGCTGGTGCTCATGGGGGTCTTGCGACCGAGCTCGTGTACCAGTTCCTTGCAGGTGGTACCAGAGATGAAGGCTCCGATTGAAAGGTCCTTGTTTGGTTTTGGTAATTGAGTGACAACTTAGGTGGACTAATAGTGTTTATGTGAGATACACAGGAGATTAGTCCACAGGTGATGATGTGATGATGGAGGAGCTCATTGCATATGAGACATGACATGGAGTCATGTGACCAAGGTGGAGAAGATCAAGATGAGGCTTGGCTCGATGGACCGGTTGCAAGAGTGAAGGGCAAGTCGGAGGCTTTGAAGCGAGGGACCGCGTGTGACGATGAAGCTTGAGCAAGACTTGGCGCCGATGGACCGAGGCAACGGTGAAGAGCAAGTGAGGTCAAGATCAATGAACCAATACTGTCACGTGATGATATGAAGTGGATCATATCATTTGGTGATTGGTTGGTGCATGTGTTGCATCAACATTGAAGGAGATGGAATGGAAAGCGCAAGGCAAAGGTATAACCTAGGGCATTTCCATTTCACCGGTCATAGGTGTGTAGAGAAGTTTATGACCGGATTTAGGATAGATGGCCGTACTATAAAGAGGGGCAAACTTGTTTGCATATCGGTCATCTAGTGCCACTTGAGCGATCTAACTTTGCATACGTGTTAGGATCGAGTGGCGTGGCAAGTTTGAGAGGCTAACTCCTTTGGGAAAATGTTTGTGAAAATGCTAACACACTTGCACATGGTGGTGTACACTTGGTGGTGTTGGCACATTTGCAAGCTCGGCGGGATTCAGCACTTTTGAGGAAATTAAGTGCATATTTTCTATTGCGCCGGTGGGAATTTTGGAGAAGTCGCGGGAGTGTTTCTCAGTAGGAAACACTCACCGGACGCTTTGCGCGGAGGCACCGGACGCTGGCCTTTAGCGTCCGGTGTGCTGTCGGGTGCAGCAGAGTGCACCGGACGCACCGGAGAGAGTCCGGTGCTCAGCGTCCGGTGTGCGGGCGGTTTGGCGACCCTCTCTGCGCATGAGTCCGGTGAGCACCGGACGCTCAGGGTGCGTCCGGTGGCTTGCGTTCGGTGACCCTGCGAGTTTGCGGAGCTCTCTGCGCACGGGTCCGGTGTGCACCGGACGCGTCCGGTGTGGACTAGTTGAGCGTCTGGTGGTGCCGTGTCAGGTGCGCGTGCGCAGTAGCCGTTGGCGGCAACGGTCGAGTTCAAATGGCTAGTGACACGTGGCTGACGCCTGAGCACCGGACGCTGGGGGTTGAGCGTCCGGTGGCTCCCTGTGAGCGTCCGGTGCCCACGTGTTTTGCCCAGTGAAGGGGCAACGGCTAGTTTAGCCCTTGGGGCTATAAATAGAAGTGGTGGCCGGCCTTGACCGGTGTTGAGCACCCTTGGGACTTAGTGTCCATGCTTGGGGAGTGCTAGTAAAGCCTCTAACTCACATATGCTTGATAGTGATCATCCGAGTGTGTGAGTGAGCGATTCTAGTGCGTTGCATTGAGAGATTGCATCGAGTGGCACTAGATGTTCGTGTTGCAAGCCGGTGGTGCTTGTTACTCTTGGAGGTTGCCACCTCCTAGATGGCTTGGTGGCTTGTGACTCCGTCGAAGCACGCAAGGAGATTGTGCGGTGCTCCGGAGAAGAGATTGTGAGGGGTACGGTGCTCACCCCGCGGGGATCGCGAAGAGCAACTCTAGTTGAGCGAGACGTGAAGAGCGACAAGTGGTCCGGCCGGGTCAAGTGCTAGAGCTTGTGGTAAGCACTCCACGTGGGAGAGTGTGACTTGCGGGTCACCACTAGCAAGAGGACCGGTGGCAACCTTGGAGCTTGTCTCAACGGGGACGTAGCTTGGTGGCAACCAAGTGAACCTCGGGAGAAAATCATCGTGTCAACATTTGTTCTTCCCGTTGGTTTGCAAGTCCCTAACACAAGCTTGTTCTTACATTCATATACTTGTGCTTGTGTAGTTGCTCTTGTAATTAGTTAGCTTGTAAAGCTTGCTAGTTACCTTCTTGCTTGTGTAGCTAGAAGTAGTTCCCTTGCGTGACTAATTTGGTTTGTGTAACCTTGTTAGTCACATTGCTTAGTTTGTGTAGCCAAGTTTTTTTGCGCTCTCTAATTTGGCTTTAGTTGCCTTGTTATTGAGCTTGCTAGTGAGCTTAGGCTTTGTGCGCTTTGCCTCACTAGTTTGTGTAGGAGCTCCCTCGGTTTGCAAAGTACTAGTTGCGTAGGTTTGTGTGACCTTGCTCCTAGAATTGGTTAGGTGAGCTCTTGCTAAGGTAGCACCTTGTTTTCTTGTTAGGATCTTTTACAAGGTGCTAGAGAACTTAGATAGAGGGGTGTAGTCTTGGCTAGACCGATAGTTTTAATTCCGCATTTGTTTCGGTTAGCCGACGCAATAAGTTTTAGAAAGGACTATTCACCCCCCCTCTAGTCCGCCATCTCGACCCTTCACCGACGACGTCGGAGTCTGTGATGTTGGGGAGCTCAGTGCACTGCTTGGAGAATTGCCTGATGAAGTCTCGGAGGGACTCATCGGGCTTCTGCCGGCAGCTCTTGAGGTCCTAGGAGTTCCCAGGGCGCACATATGTGCCCTGGAAGTTCCCGACGAAGATCTTGACCATGTCGGCCCAGTCGTGGATCATGCGCTCAGGGAGATGCTCGAGCCATGCTCTGGCCGTATTGGCCAGGTGCAGTGGGAGGTTGCGGATGATGAGCAAGTCATCGTCTGCTCCACCTAGCTGACACGCTAGGCGGTAATCCGCCAGCCAGAGCTCAGGGTCGGTTTCCCCTGAGTACTTGGTGAGGTTGGCGGGCTGTCGGAATCGCGCCGGGAACTTGGCCCTGCGTATGGCCTCGCTGAAGACGCGGGGGCCCGGAGGCTCTAGCGACGTGCTGCGGTCATGGTCGGGGTCGTATCTTCCGCCTCGGCGCGGTCGATAGCGTCGAGACTCGGCCTCGTCCCTGTCACGCCGTCTGGCCTCGATGGTGGCCCGGACGTCCGCGTCGGCCCCGATGCGCTCGTGGACAGATGGGGCCCTGTTGCCCCCTTGTGGGTTAGGGGGCGGCGGAACCTGCACCGTTGGTGCCTTGTTAGGAGGGGGTCGGTCCCCTTGGCGTCTCGTGCCGTGGGACTGTGATGCAGAACTTTCTGCGTTCTGCACCACAGCCTGCTCCAGGAGACCACGTAGCCCCTGGTGCACTCTTCTCCCCTCAGGAGTCGATGGCTCGGGCATCGCCCTAAGGAGGAGTGTGGCAGCCATCACGTCCTGGCTGGCCATGCTGAAGACCGGGGGGTTATCACCCCCTTCGTCCTCGATGATGCGGTGGTTGACGTCCCGGGCGCGGCGTCTAGCTTCACCGCCGTCCCCGCGGCCAGATGGGTCTTGGACCAGGGTCTCGCGGAGTTGGCGGAGGTGTACGTGCTCTTCTTCGAGCCTAGACTCTAGCTCATTGAGCTGCTCGAGGTCAGGGCGCTGTCCTCCTACGAGGGCTGATGCTACTCCGCGGGCTCCAGGATGGGCCCCGGGAGTCGGGTTGGGAGGTGGAGTGGCGTTCCCCTGCCTAGAGGGTCATGCACCCCGTTGAGCATTGTGGGGCGCTCCTCCGAACTCAAGGTTGAAGCACTCTCGTGACGGATCATAGCCGCCATCGTCGGAGTTGGAGTAACCGAGGCAATTGTTGCTGGCCTCCAAGAAGCGCATGGAAGTTTCCGGGTCGCCACACCCAGAAAAGTCAGCGCTGGCCCACCCGTCGTCGCCTGAGGTGGGATGCTCTAGGTATGATGAAACGGGCTGTGTAGCGATGAGGTCCAGGGCAGATCTCAAGTGGTGCCCTAGAAGATCCACGTACGCACTTAACGAGGTGCTCACGGAAGAGGCGTAAGTGGCGGCTGCGTTCCTGAGCCTGGAAGGGAGCTCGGGAGGTGCCGCTGTCTCTCCTCCATCCGTAGGTGGAGGGTGACGAGATGATGAGGCCCCTTTGTCCCCCTTTTGGGGAGCAGGCGGGAGCCGTGCCTTCCCCTTTGATCGGGGCGAAACAGGAGGTCGTGATGATCCCCTGTTGATCCGTGGAGCGGAGCTTGATGCTCCGCGGGCCCTTCCTCTAGCGCGTGTCGGTCCGGAGGAGTGGGCGATCTGGTGAGGAATATGCGGGGGGAGGGCCGGGCGGACCCTTGCCTCAGTGGTAGGGTCAGAGATCCTAGACCTCTGACGCCCCCTCCGAGCACCCCCCGCATGGTGTTCCGAGCGCCTCCCACGCACTGACTGCGGTGGGATTGGTTCGGGACGAGACTCCGCGTCACCACGTGGTGGGAAGAGGACCATGTCATAGCCGGAGCCGAGCGACATGAACTCCAAACTCCCAAACATCATGATTCTGCCGAGGCAGAGTGGGTGGAATCTGTGTGCCATCCAGGCTTTCCCCAGTAGGAAAACGTGAATGTCACGCAAAAGGCCCCTACCTAGCGCGCCAACTGTCGGCGTCTAGACTCGTGGTCTAGACACAAACGAGTATAAGTATGCGTGACTACCTAAGCCTGGATGGTGATGCAAGTGGAACACAGAGAATTTATACTGGTTCGGGCCAAAGATGCCCTACGTCCAGTGAGATCGGGGGTCTGTATTGCCTTGCACCCAAAGGTGCTTGTAGTAGGGGAGTACAAGCAGGTTGCGAGAGAGGGCTAAGTCCCAGGGCTCGGCTTTGTGTGATGGACAGAATGTTGGTTGCTACTATATGGGTGAACTAGCTTGGAGCTGTGAAGTGTGTGTGTGTTACGTGGCTGAACTTGTTCGTGGACCTGTCTTGGTCGTGAGCCCTGGCTCCCCTTTTATAGCCTCAAGGGGAGGCAGGTATTTACATGAAAGTTTGGAGATTTCCTCTGTTGAGTGGAGGAGTAACAGTCCCGACCCTGTAGAAGCTTGCCCATCCCGTCGTTGAGGTATGGCTGACAGTATGGTTGCTCCTATGGGGAGTTGCCGAGCCCTGTTGGAGTCGTGGGGGTCGGATCGGTGATAGTGCAGTTTGTCATGTTAACAGTGGGAAAGGATAGCAAATTGTGATGCTGATTAACCTCTCTCATTCCCCTTTCGCTGTGAGGCGGTACACCACAGTGAAAGAGGTAAGGCTGCACAGTGAAAGAGATAAGGCTGCAGTGACCAGGGTGGTTGGAATAGTCGCCACCATGCCCTGCTGTGTTATGGGAGTCACTGCGCCTGTCACGTCGTGGGTACGGGCGCCGTGCGTTGGAAGCCTTGCTCTGACTGGGCGAAGCGGAGTTGGCGCCCGAGCCCTAGGGGGCGGAACAGAACTTACGCTCGAGGCCTAGGGGGTCGGGTGAGGCGGTGTCTACGTCCGAGCCCTAGGGGGGTCGGGCGAGGCGGAACTCATGTCCGAGGCCAAGGGGTCGGGCGAGCCGTGACTTGGGTCCAAGACCGAGGAGTCAGATGAGCTGGGGCCCGCGCCCTGGTGATCGTGGACGGTTTGCTTCGTCTTTTTTGTGATTTTTATTGTTCTGATTTGGGTATCCCTTTTTATGGTACCCAACAAGTACCCTGATATGTCCATAGAGCTTGCCTCATTGCCTTCTCTAGCTTATTCTCCTATTGGATTTGAGGGACCGCCTTGCTCGATTTTAGTGGCTCGTGACATTCCTCTTGTCACTCTACATGGTCCTGCAACATTTTGGCTGCGTGCCTCTTTGTCCAATTTAATGGTTAGCGTCAGAGCACATACAGTCAATGTTTCTCACAAGGAACTTCAATCGTATGGCCCGAATAAACCATTTTAAGTCCACCCCTTGGATCTCTTTTGAGCACATTAATATTAATGAAGACATCCTCATTTAAAACATCTCTAGCAGAGGTGATGTACTCAAATGTATATGACTCGAGTGCACACATTGATTCGGCTATACGAGTAATGAATGATGTGAAGTAAACGGGTTTTCCATACTCAATGGAGTTGAGCCAATAGTCCACTAGTAGTTTAATAGGTGAGACTTTAATTTTGCATACCATTGCATAGAGTAGTTTAAGTTCTTCATCACTTAAGGTGTTACATCTAGTTCCAGGAAAAAGAGTCATACAGATCTAGTAATGAAGAAAATGCAGGGTCGGGTTATGGATGTCCCACTCAGTTTTGATAACAAAACGAAGTACTCAAATATGTGCACCCAGGATGTCCAAACACACATATTATCACAAATTGTAACTATATGAAAGTAAAGTACTTTATTACAATGCATATTCATCATAAACATCTCACATAGTTTTGCATCATTGGCAACATTATTACATAAAGTGGAAAGCTAAGCCCTTGCTGCCACAGGGACACCAACTGGTGAACACCAGTACTCTAGAAGTCCTGGACATCTTCAGGGAACTGCTCAAGGCATACATCTGTTACCCATCCTGGATTTTCATTGAAATATAAACAAGTGTAATCGCACATTGCTTAGCAAGTATAACATAGGGGTATATGAGGGCTCAAAGGCTTGACTCGGTTTTGACAGCGGTTAGCATTTTAGTTGGTCAGATTTTATTATCCAAGACTTTCTACTTTTAATGATGAACTAACCCTAGTTACATAAATTTTAATCAAAGTTAATACCTTTCCCAAACAAGACCAAGTAACTGCTAACCAAGAAGGATCCAGGCCACTCATGACCGAGAGCTCGGCTGTTATAACAAGTTTTAGATTTCTGCAGAAATTGTACAACTTTACCCCCGAGCCATGGTTCCCTAGTGTCGGGGTTTGCAGGGCCCACACCACTTCTACTGAGGAAGTGTGACAGGGTTCCACAACTTAACCTTTCACTAGTCACCCTAACAAAATAGTAGCCGTGAGGTTTCAGTGGCAAGTGTGCATAGATGACCTCCTTCAAGAGGCACATGTGGTCGCGGCACTGTACACACCAAGGTAGGAGTGACATCTATACACCATGAGGCACCCCGCTCCAGCGCCTTTCGGTAACTACTAACTTGCTAGAAACATACTAGTTATATGATTAGGGTCAGAGCCATTTGACTCTCGGGATTGTACGTGACCTCCTGGGTGGCCGCTTCAGGATTAAGTCCTTATGGAGAGGAATCTAGAGCATTCAAAACCCAAGCTCTAGCCCCCTGAACCAAGTTTCTAGAACATATTTTATCATATTGCATATACCAATTAATCCGGTAAACTCATTATCCTAGGTTTTAGCGGAGCAGCAGTTACCTAAACAAATGCATACCTTCCCATGGGTATCAAGGATTTGTGGTACAAAATTATCTAGGTAAAGTCCTTATAGGCATATCAATTTAGACACATGCATATGTATGAATTAAATAATATTTATAGGTACAAGGAAACCTAAGTTACACTTGCCTTCCTCAAAAGTTTCCCCCTGGTAGAGCTCAACAAACTGCTCCTCAACTACCCCAACCTGATCTCCTTCTATTCGTGATCCAAGCACCAATCAAGCATCCAATCCAATCATCACATGCATACAAATAGAGTTTTATTAGAACAGTACACCAAACAGTAAAAATAGTGACTGAAAAGTATATAAATCTATTCTACACATTTCTACGAACACATGAGCGAAAGAACCACTCTAATCGGACTTAGAACGTGAAAGTTATGCATAAAACAAATTGAATGGCATTTTTGTGAATAAACTGAATCAAAAACGAATTTAAATTATTTAAAACTGAATTTCTAACGGTTCTGGGCTGCGCGCACTATTATAGAAAAGTATAGGGTTCAAAACGGAAGAAAACAGGATTAAAAAGAAATACTTTTGAAGTAGGTTGGACTGCGGGTTAATTTACTCGAAACAGAGGGGTTAAAGTGCAAAACCCCTAGCGATCCGTGGCTGACCGCGTCGCTGGCCGACAGGGGGGCCATGTGGCACGTTGGGATTGGCTCAGTCCACCACGGGGCGCGTGGACCGGCTGACCGAGCGCCCGTGGACCGCGCCCATGGTCCACGGTGGGCTGGTTACATAACCCCGAAGAGGTATGTAATCTGAGCCGTTGAAATCGGATCGAACGGCCCTGGGAGAAAGGAGGGGGGTGGCTTCCCGGAGCCGAGTGTTGACGGTCCTTAAGTATCAAATTTAATTATCAAATAAATAAAGAAAAGGATCCAAATAAAATCAAGATCTAGACTTAGGGTTTTATCTGACAGAATTCCACGAGTTTTGGTGTTTGTCTATTTCTGCAGGGGGTTATCAGGAAATATGGAAGAAAGGCCCACATGTCAGGATTACGTAAAGATATTAACGTGCTGCGCAATTATCTTACATCTAGAAGACTCCAGAAGCCACGAGACCGAAGCGGAGGCGAAACGGAGCCAGACCCTGGGCGGCCGCCCAGTCGGTCAGGGCGCCCGCCCACCCCCTGTGTCCAATCAGGACTCTGCTTTGCGGGAGATCTCCACCGACCTAAAGGATGAATCTAAACCATACAATCTATGTCGGTTTGATCCAAGGGCCCATATTCACTTGAAGGGACTATAAAACCAGACCCCCTGGCCCCTGGAGGAGAGAGCCTCTCAACCCTAATTCATTGTTTCATCAAGGGAGAAGAAGCCTCTAATCAAGATTAGAGCCACCACATCAATTAGACATCTAGATTAGCATATCTACATAGGATTAGAACTAGAAGGAGTCAATCTTCGATTGGTTTCCGGATCTGTCAGGAGGATTCTTGGTAATTCTCTAATTGTGCTTCTAATTACTTTCTAATTATCTTTGTTCTTCAATATTATGAATATGACTTTGTTCTACTTCAATATATTGTTTATGACTTTGCTCTACTTGCTTATATTCAAGATTATATTGTTCTTAGTTTATCATAGTTATGTACTTGGCTTAGTTAGATACGATCTATATACATGCTTAGGATCGTATAGCGTTTGTCCATCGGATCCATGGGTAAATGATAGATATTGTGTAGGCGTGGTGCTTATACCGTATTTATCTGCGATTGTACCCAATATGCCAGATCGTGGGGTAGTTCGTGATAGTGACAGCTTCATTGATTCTTATATAGTCCCCCTCTCGTGTATTGGGCTGGCAGAGCAACATTATTACAGGGGTGTGATTGCTATGTTTCTCATATTCCTTGCTAATATCACTATGCATGGGCGTAGTCTTGTCTCACAATGATTGCTAAGTATGCTTGCACTAACTATGATAATGCTAGACTATATAGTTGAGAATAACTTAGGGAATATTCTTGTAGTTCGTTCTAATACCATGCTAATGACTTTCTAGAGTATCTAATTGAGGTGCTTATCATATTTATTATGTGGCTAGATCAGATTAGTTATCCTTGTCACTATTATTATTTCATATATCTTTTATGTGACACTTATCCCTGTATGAAGAGTTAGATATAATGTTCTCAATTATACATGCAATGATAGATGCTCAATCTGTGCGCTTGCAGATCCCATTCATTATTTATTTAGAAGAGCAATTGCATATTTCAATACCGCGTCTCTCATATCATGCTGGGGATGACAACTTGGCTTAAGTGGTGTGAGGGATAGGTTTGGCATTTTTGGCACCGTTACTAGATTTAGAGAACTTAGTCTACTTTTGGTAATGATGTTAAGAATACCCAACAAGCATTTTTGGCGCCGTTGCCGCGGAAGGTTGATTACCAATCAGGAATGGAATAAAAGATTTTGAGTTATCATTCGCATCACTAATATGATTGAGCTTATCTATTCTCTCATACAGTTTTACCCTAATATTTTTCTATTTTATCTTATGCAGGGGAATGTATGAATAGAAGACATTTTCCAGGAAATTTTGTTGACGATCCTGAAGCATTATTCAAGAAGACGAGAGCCAAGCTAAAGAAATCATCAACACTTCACGAAGAAGCTTCATCCAATCAAGAAGATCACCGGAACTTGTCTTCAGAGTTCGAAGCCATGGCGAACAAATCAATCCGCGAGTTCTCAGCTCCCACTACGGACAACATCCGCACTGGACCTGCTGCAGAGATCGATGGCAACTTTGAGCTCAAGCCTGGACTTATCAACATGGTGCAATCCAACCAGTTCTGTGGGAAGGAACACGAAGATGCTAGTGCTCATTTACAACACTTCCTGGAGATTTGCAACACATTCACCATAGCAGGAGTTTCCAAAGACGCTATACTACTTCGCCTCTTCCCATTCTCACTGTTAGGAAGAGCGAAGCAGTGGTTCTACACTACAAAGGAGAAGAATACTACGTGGGCACTCTGCTCAACAAACTTCCTGGCTAAGTTCTTTCCCATGGGCAAGACCAATGCTCTCCGTGGGAAGATTACAAGTTTTCAGCAACAAAATGTTGAATCTGTTCCAGAAGCATGGGAGCGCTTTCAAGACTACATCCTAGAATGTCCCCATCATGGAATGGAGAGTTGGCTATTGATGCAGACATTCTATCATGGGCTCAGCAACAGTGCCCGAGAGACCATGGATGCTGCAGCTGGAGGAGCATTCTTATCACTTACTATACCACAAGCCACAGCTCTTGTGGAGAAGATGGCGTCCAATCAAAGCTGGAATGAAGAGAGGACCCAGACACGCAAGAGAGGTGGAGGTATGCATCAGCTGAAAGAGGTAGATATGCTGTCTGCAAAGCTAGACCTGCTCATGAAGAAGCTCGATGATAGAGCTGGAGACAAGAAAGAAGTTATGCACATCTACGACTCTCACATGACTTGTGAGGAGTGTGGAGACACTGGACACTCAGGCAACCACTGCCCTGAGATACTTGAGGATGTGAACTACATCAACAACAACAACAACTACTACTACAACCGTCCTCAACAAAATCAAGGTTGGAATCAACAGAGGCCTAACTACTCAGGTAATTATCAAGGTAACAATTCTTGCAACAATAATACTAATAATTTTCCACCATTGAGAGAGTTAGTGTCTAATCAAGGAAAGCTAATGGATAACCTATCTAAGAAATTGGCATCTAATGATAAAATGCTAGAAAATATAAATAATAGAATGGATAATTTTTTTACTGCCATCAAGAATCAAATTAGATTTAATAAAATGATTGAATCTCAGTTAAATCAAATAGCTGCTGCTGTTCCTACTACTAACCCCGGTATACCATCACAACCGGAAGGATTAGAATCTGCAAATCTTGTAGACGTGTTTGATGCAGGTAATTGGAGTAACCCCGTCACTGAATTTTCTACTGACCGTCTGCCGGTCAAGAGAGGCGATCCAGGACGCCCCGTCATCCCGATCTCCATTGGCATGGTGGACGTTCCAGAAGCACTCTGTGACTTTGGCTCTAGTGTCAACATTATACCCAGGGTACTCTATGAGAAATTCTTTACATATCCTTTATTAGAGACAACCATGTGTTTGTAGTTTGCAGATCAAACGATAACTTTTCCAAAAGGAATAGTGAGGAACCTTTGCGTCCGAGTTGGTACCTTGTATGCCCCAGCAGACTTCGTAGTGGTAGAGACCGGAAATGATGAGAGAGCACCTATCATCCTAGGGAGGCCATTTTTGAACACCACGGGAGCTATCATCTACGCTAGTGCTGCCAAGATCAGTTTCGACGTCAAAGGGAAGAAGGAGACGTTTTTCTTCAAGAACAAGACTACACAAATTCAAGATCAATCGAGACGTAAATCAAGGAAGAGGACCAACAGGAGAAACAGGAACAAGCAAGTGTGGACCGAGTCAGCTAAGATGGTCACTGTAGTTCATGGAGGTCAAGATCATCAACTTAAGTCACCGTTTTTGACCAAGAAGGACGACCCAGGAATGCCAAGCATCTACTGCTCCATAAATGGATACAACTTCTACAAGACGATTTGCGACACCGGATCGGGCGTCAACATAATGGCCGCAGTCACCTATCGGCTCTTGTTCGGGACCATGCCACTAAGACCCACATACATTCAGCTCTAGATGGCAGATCAGACATTTCGAGAAGTTAAAGGAATAGTATCTGATGTCCCAGTCAAAATAGACGATCACTTTGTCTACACAGACTTTCAAGTTGTTGACATGGGAGAAGACGAGTATGATCCACCCATCATCCTTGGAAGACCGTTCCTCAGCACCGTTAAAGCGATTATATACATTGGAACCGGAGAAGTCCATATGCACTTCCCCTCAGAGAAGGTACGCCGTTATTTTACTGACCCTGACTATATCGTTGAAGAATCTAAGCAGGTCAGAAAGAGACGCAACCGCAACCAGAGGAGGCAGATCATCAAGGACGGATGGGCAGACTATGAAGGAGAAGTTGTAAGATCAGAAGACGTTGAGTTTAAACAGAATTACCCAGAGGAGATTGAAGCACCGAGTCAGGTATGGAAAATGAAGATAACTATACAAGAAGAGGAGGCACTGCCGAAAGTACCGACTACGCCACCCAACGAACCTCAGGACGATTGAGAAAATGGAGAGTCCCGTTCGGAGGACTTAAAAACACCGAACGCCTTGCCAAGAGGTAAACTTGGTAGTTACCCTTTCCCTTTCAGTTATTTCAAATAGTTTATTTAGTTAACCATGCTCATGCTGTCTTAAAAAGAAAATAAAAATATGAAAAACAGTAAGCCCCATGTGAGTATACGAGTGGCATAAAACCCATAAGTACATTCACTGTGGAGGCATAAAAAAAAATAAATATTTTTCTGCTTTATAAAATAAAAATATAAAAACAGGGAGTAATATTTATTAAGGAGTCTCAAGATAATAGAGGCTAGATATTTATGCTTACACTTAATCAGTTCCACAAGCTTTGTTGTCTATTTGAGCTCCACAGAATTTAAGAATCAAGAAGACTAGCAGACGGAGGACATTCTAATCGCTGTCAGAATGCTGCTGACTTTCAACTACACCTCTGCCGCCTGCTAGCTACATCAAGAAAAATTATGTCAAAATTCAGCTTGGGGGAGAGCACCCCCATTTATCTCGATAAGTATTTCTATCTAACTTTATACTTATATTATTTTAGAATATTAAAATACACATAAACTATGGGAAAACCAAATAAAGATTTTATGCTTATATATGTCTTTTGCTTAGTGTGTTTAATAAATAAATAAAGTGGCTATGCTAATCTGTATCTAAATAAAACTTAAGCATGGATATGATAAATAGTTGCTCTGCCTAATTTGCAAATTGAGTTCTCTCTCAAGTTAGATATAACTGTTATAATTTAAAGCTTGCTCTAGACCTAAACTTGTGGGATGAAAACTTGATCTGAAGTCTAAGTTGTTAACGGATACGATATGGGAAGGTTGAGCTGCTGTTTATCTGTTCCTAGAGATGCTAGAATTCTGGAGAATTTTATCTTTAAAAATCTTTAAAATGTTGCATGATGAGTTCCTGTATGATGAGAGCTTAAATTCCTACCACAGCCATATATACATGCTTGCTAGATTTTGAGCCACACATTTACTATTTACTGCTTATGAGCATTGAGTGTGGTCAAGCTGTGTAGACCCTTAGGAGCTTGTCATGTGGTTAAATCAAGATTTCACTTGCACGTTCACTCATATATGCTACTTCTACTCCGGAAGTTCCATCCACATATATCTACCCATTCCATCTCCAGAACCACCTAAAAATATTCTACTCCTAATCCGGGAGAGAATAACCAAAAATATTTCTGTTTTCCCCTTGTAAAATAAATGCTCAAGATATCTTGTTACTACCACTTGCTATATTATCTCAAGAGATGAATGCTCTAAAAAAAGGAATAATACGAGGAAATAAAAAGGAGCAAGTGCTCGGAACCTCGAAAGAAAAGAAAAAGTGAGACGAGAGGTAAAAATGGACAAGTGTCCGACAGTAGAATTAGTGGTGCAAGATACCCACCTGAGAGAAAAGAAAAAGAAGAGCATCTCATTCTCCTCATAAAGTTTCAAAAGCAAGGAAGGTATGTATCCCCTCAAAGAGCAAAAGTAGAATTAGACTTCCACCACCATTGTTTTCATCATTGTTATCACCATCATCACCATACACCATTCATTCGCCACACATGCACATCTTGATTAAACTTATTGACTTGTTACTTTGGATCCATGGTTTGACTATGCAATAAATGTCTTGTAAGTATGTATACTTTATCTCCCACCTATGAGCTCCAGATATTAAAGCCTTATTAGAGTAGGGTGAGAGAAAAGGCAATGTCACTATGCCTCATACCACAAATACCACATATCTTGAGAGAAGGCATATACCATCACTGCCTTGTTAAGGATCCAAAAATACCACAAAAGAGAGACCTGAGAGAATCATACAAGGAATCTCTGAGTTTTATTTGAAAATCTGCAAAAACCCCAGAGCTATAGCTGATTAAGAATAAGAGACATGGCACTTGGCTAGACTATTCTATCTTTTAACCACTCAAGACAGAAGTGACGGTTACAAGTCCCATGGTGGAGGTAAAGTAAGTAAGTTTTAAGTCTTGACAGTTTACTCTAACTTAGAGATGAGATCTTATTTAAAAGCATGTGTACCGTCAAATTTTTAAATATAATGCAACAACTTATGATCCATAGCTGAGTCTATCCTTGCTCAGGGACGAGCAAGAGGTAAGCTTGGGGGAGTTTGTTGACGATCCTTAAGTATCAAATTTAATTATCAAATAAATAAAGAAAAGGATCCAAATAAAATCAAGATCTAGACTTAGGGTTTTATGTGACAGAATTCCACGAGTTTTGGTGTTTGTCTATTTCTGCAGAGGGTTATCAGAAAATATGGAAGAAAGGCCCACATGTCAGGATTACGTAAAGATATTAACGTGCTGCGCAATTATCTTACATCTAGAAGACTCCAGAAGCCACGAGACCGAAGCGGAGGCGAAACGGGGCCAGACCCTGGGCGGCCGCCCAGTTGGTCAGGGCGCCCGCCCACCCCCTGTGTCCAATCAGGACTCTGCTTTGCGGGAGATCTCCACCGACCTAAAGGATGAATCTAAACCATACAATCTATGTCGGTTTGATCCAAGGGCCCATATTTACTTGAAGGGACTATAAAACCAGACCCCCTGGCCCCTGGATGAGAGAGCCTCTCAACCCTAATTCATTGTTTCATCAAGGGAGAAGAAGCCTCTGATCAAGATTAGAGCCACCACATCAATTAGACATCTAGATTAGCATAGCTACATAGGATTAGAACTAGAAGGAGTCAATCTTCGATTGGTTTCCGGATCTGTCAGGAGGATTCTTGGTAATTCTCTAATTGTGCTTCTAATTACTTTCTAATTATCTTTGTTCTTCAATATTATGAATATGACTTTGTTCTACTTCAATATATTGTTTATGACTTTGCTCTACTTGCTTATATTCAAGATTATATTGTTCTTAGTTTATCATAGTTATGTACTTGACTTAGTTAGATACGATCTATATACATGCTTAGGATCGTATAGCATTTGTCCATCGGATCCATGGGTAAATGATAGATATTGTGTAGGCGTGGTGCTTATACCGTATTTATCTGCGATTGTACCCAATATGCCAGATCGTGGGGTAGTTCGTGATAGTGACAGCTTCATTGATTCTTATATAGTCCCCCTCTCGTGTATTGGGCTGGCAGAGCAACATTATTACAGGGGTGTGATTGCTATGTTTCTCATATTCCTTGCTAATATCACTATGCATGGGCGTAGTCTTGTCTCACAATGATTGCTAAGTATGCTTGCACTAACTATGATAATGCTAGACTATATAGTTGAGAATAACTTAGGGAATATTCTTGTAGTTCGTTCTAATACCATGCTAATGACTTTCTAGAGTATCTAATTGAGGTGCTTATCATATTTATTATGTGGCTAGATCAGATTAGTTATCCTTGTCACTATTATTATTTCATATATCTTTTATGTGACACTTATCCCTGTATGAGGAGTTAGATATAATGTTCTCAATTATACATGCAATGATAGATGCTCAATCTCATATTCTATTCTGTAATCATTAGTGATGATTTCTAATCCCTTCCCAGTGGTAAAAATATAAATAACGATACCTGGAATACTTCCCGGTTAAAATGCTGCATCGGTATTAATCTGTGCGCTTGCAGATCCCATTCATTATTTATTTAGAAGAGCAATTGCATATTTCAATACCGCGTCTCTCATATCATGCTGGGGATGACAACTTGGCTTAAGTGGTGTGAGGGATAGGTTTGGCATTTTTGGCACCGTTACTAGATTTAGAGAACTTAGTCTACTTTTGGTAATGAAGTTAAGAATACCCAACACCGGGGCCGACCGCAGCGGCGCCATTGCCGCCGAAGAGGTGAGCTCCTCGGAGCTCGCCGGAGTCGCGTTCCCAGCCACGCCAAACAAAAAGAAAACCACTAGGGTGACCAGCGCGATAAGGAGAACACGATAGGGCAAAAAGAAAAGGCGAGGAGCACGTCGGGACGATGGCCCCGCGGCAGCGCCATTGCCGTGCCCTCGGAGAGCTTCGGATTCGGTGTTAGAGCGCCCTAAACTCACAATTAAAGACATGGCAGGCATCGTGGGTATACCGTGGTCCCGTTGTAGGTGTTCGCAGCGTCCGGGAAGGCTTCGAGCGGCTTGGCCATGGGCGAGGCGGACTGAGAAGAGAGAGACAGTGACGATGAGCTTAGTTTCAACCAAACGTAAAGAAAAAGCAGGGTGAGAGTGCACCTACGGCTGTGGGATCGCCAGGCGAACGCTCTGCGCACGTTCGCAGCGTCCACTGTGCCCCGAAGACGGAGAATTTGGGAACAGATTGAGCTCGGTTCGGTTCAAGAACGGAAAGGGGGAAGAGGAGGGGCTCGGCAGTGAGCTTTATAGGGTGAGCAGGGGCACTGAGGGGCCGAACGCTCGGGCGATTAAGCCTGGCATCAAGGCGGCTTGAAGGCCGATTGATGGCCTCCATCAATCGGAGCTTGAAGGCGGGGGGGGGGGAGTGATGGCGTTGAATGACATCGCGCGCTCCCGGCTCAACGAGGAAGAAAGGGGGAGACGCTGACGAGCGGGCCCCACGGTGCAGTGAGAGAGGAAGGGGGGAAGTGAGCGCCAATAGGCGGGCCCTACCGTGCGGAGAGAGGGGAAAAGGGGGAAGGGCGCGCGGCTGACCGCGGCGGAGCGGGCCGCTTGCACGCTGCGGGCGAGGGTGGGAAGGTGGGCCGCCAATGGCCCAAGGCCAGGGTTGAGCGCGGGGAAGCATTGGGCCAGGGTTTGGGGCTAGGCTAGATTTAGTGTAGGTGGGAAAAACAAAAAGAAAACTCTTTTAAATTTTTTAGAGCTGTAAATTTGGATAAATCTTTATCAAATCGATTTTTGAACCAAACAACCTAGTCTTACAATCATTCAAAATATTATGCACCAGCATGAATGCGATATTTCATGTTTCTAGACCTTATAGTTTATTTTAGATAATTCCAAAAATTGTTATTTTGCCTCAACAATTCTTAAATAATTCCTATAGTTATGCCAATTTAAATACTAATTTGAAGATAAATTTTTAGGGTGTTACAAACCTACCCCCTTAGGATGAATCTCGTCCTCAAGATTCGGATGGCTCAAAAAGATAAGGGTACTCAGATTTTAAATCATCCTCTCTTTCCCATGTTGCTTCATCTTTGGAATGTTTGTTCCACTGTACTTTGCACATCCTTATGACCTTGTTCCTGGTGATTCTCTCTGCGGTCTCCAAAATTCTTACAGGATATTCTTTATAGGAAAGATCTTTTTGAACGTCAAGATCTTCCAGAGGTAATTGTTCCTCGGGTATTCTCAAACATTTCTTCAGCTGTGACACATGGAAGACATTGTGAACACTTGAGAGTTGCTCAGGTAACTCCAGTTGAAAGGCAACTTCTCCTCTCCTAGCAATGATCTTAAAGGGACCCACATACCTAGGAGACAACTTCCCCTTGGTATGAAATCTCTTGACTCCTCTCATAGGTGAGACCTTGAGATACACATAATCTCCTATATGAAATTCCAAATCCCTTCTCCTTGTGTCTGCATAGCTTTTCTGTAAAGATTGTGCTATTTTCAAGTTCTGCCTTACTGTGTGTACCTGTTTCTCTGCCTCTTGCAAAATTTCTAGCCCAAAAACTTGACTTTCCCCAGTTTGATTCCAAAACAGTGGTGTCCTACATTTTCTGCCGTATAATACCTCAAAAGGTGCCATTTTGAGACTTTTCTGATAACTACTATTATAGGAGAACTCTGCATAAGGCAAACTTTTGTCCCAACTTGTCCTGTACTGCAGGGCACAAGCTCTCAACATATCTTCCAGTATTTGATTTGTTCTTTCTGTCTACCCATCTGTTTGAGGATGGTAGGCCGAACTAAAATTCAATTTTGTATCCATGGATTCATGTAGTTTCTGCCAAAAATGTGATGTAAACTGTGTCCCTCTATCAGAAACAATTTTCTTTGGCACCCCATGTAAACACACAATCCTTTCCATGTACAAATCTGCCAACTTTGCCCCGAAATAGGTAGTCTTGACACGGATGAAGTGAGCTACCTTGGTTATTCGATCCACAATAACCCAGATAGAATCATATCCTTTCTGTGTTCGGGGTAGTCCCACTATGAAATCCATTCCAACTTCTTCCCACTTCCACTCAGGAATTTTCATGGGTTGAAGTAATCCTGCTGGCCTCTGATGTTCTGCTTTTACTCTTTGGCACGTATCACATATAGCTACATATTCTGCTACATCTCTTTTCAAACCATACCACCAGTATCTTTCTTTAAGGTTGAGGTACATTTTTGTGCTACCCGGGTGTATAGAATAGGCTGAGTCATGAGCTTCTCTCAAAATAGACTCCCTAATAGATTCTATCTCGGGAACACAAATCCTCTCACCAAACCACACTGTTCCTTGGTCATCCATGTGAAAAACTGGTGCCTTACCGATCACTATCCATTCAGCAATATCTTTAATCTTATCATGTTCCAGCTGTCCTTTACGGATATCTTATTCTAGTGTGGGTTCAACCTCCAATTCTAGGTAACTGAGTCACATAAGCCATATTAGCATAGCTCTTCCTACTCAGAGCGTCTGCCACTACATTAGTTTTACCCGGATGATAGTGTACATCCAAGTCATAGTCCTTAATCAGCTCCAACCACCTCTGTCGTCTTAAATTCAAATCAAACTGGGTGAAGATATATTTCAAACTCTTATGATCTGTATAAATCTCACATTTATGTCCGATTAGATAGTGCCTCCATATTTTCAGAGCGTGCACCACGACCGCTAACTCTGAATCATTGGTTGGGTAGTTCAACACATGTTTCCTCAACTGTCTAGAGGCATAGGCCACAACTCTGCCTTCTTGCATCAGCACACAACCAAGACCTTGCTGAGAGGCATCACAATAGATAGAGAAACTCTTAGTGATATTAGGTAAGATGAGTACGGGGGATGAAGTCAGTCTCTTTTTTCAGCTCTTCAAAACTGGCCTGACACTCTTTACACCATATAAATTTGGCATTCTTTTCTAGCAGAGCAATCATTGGTTTGGCTAACTAAGAGAATCCCTCAATGAATCTTCTATAGTACCCGGCCATACCAAGGAAACTCCTAATTTCACTCACATCTTTAGTTGGCTTCCAGCTTAGCACATCCTGAACCTTTTTAGGGTCTACCGCTACCCCTCCATTAGAGATGATGTGACCAAGGAAAGATACCTCTTTCAACCAGAACTCACACTTACTAAGCTTAGCATAGAGTTGATGTTCTCTAAGCTTCTGCAGTACTAATCTCAAGTGTTTCTCATGTTCTATCTCATTTCTAGAGAAAACAAGTATATCATCAATGAACACGACCACGAACTTGTCAAGGTATTCCATGAATACTTTGTTCATCAAATACATAAAGTAGGCAGGTGCGTTTGTTAAACCAAAGGACATGACTGTAAACTCATATAGTCCGTATCGAGTCACAAAGGCAGTTTTTGGGATATTAGATCGTCTTATTCTTAACTGATCATAACCAGACCGAAGGTCTATCTTAGAAAATACACAAGCTCCTTTCAACTGGTCGATCAAGTCAACAATCCTAGGGAGTGGGTACTTGTTCTTAATTGTGACCTCATTAAGTGATCTGTAATCTATACACATTCTTTGTGTCCCATCTTTCTTTTATATGAATGACACTGGTGCTCCCCAAGGTGAGGAACTTGGTTGGACATAACCCTTATCTAGCAATTCTCTTAATTGCTTCTTAAGTTCTGCTAATTCATTCACACCCATTCTATATGGTCTTTTAGCTATTGGTGCAGTTCTAGGTAAAAGTTCAATTATAAACTCAATGTCACGGTCAGGTGGCATACCTAGCAGCTCCTCAGGGAATACATCCGGATATTCATTCACTATTTGTATGTCCTCTATTGATGTCCCCTTCAGTTGATTAACTGTATAGTATTGTTTGGCTGACATACTAACCTCTACCTCGATTTGCTGGCCTGAAGGTGTCATTAACTGAACTGTTTTGCTATCACATTGTATAACTGCCTTTCTCTGTTTCAACCATTCCATTCCCAAGATAACATCAATTCTGGAGGTTTTCAAAACCATAGGGCTAACTGTAAACTCTACCCCCCTTAAGGTGATGTTCACTAGAGGGCATCTAAGGGTAGCTTGCATTTCTGCTCCAGGTGAGTTAACTATCATGGAATTTTTCATAGCAATCATGGGTATATCATATTTCTTGACAAATGACTGAGCAATAAAGGAATGTGATGCACCAGAATCGAATAAAACTGTAGCGGGGCTTGAGTTAACTGGAAACATACCGAGCATCACGTCTGGTGCCTCCTGTGCCGCCTCGGCTGTCACATGATTTACCCTTCCTCTGATATTGTTTTGAGCCATCTTCTTGGGGCACCTATTGGAGTAATATCCTAGCTCACCACAACTGTAGCATTTGTTATCATTGTTAGCATTTGGTGCTTTTGGTGCACCATTCTTTGGTGGATCATTGGGAACATTTGTCTTTACTGGAGCATTATTGACAGGCTGCTGATGTTGGTTAGGAGCTCTGCACTGCTGCTGCTGCTGTGCACGTTGTGGTTGCTGGTTACGATTGATCAGACTTGACTGACCCTGATAACGTTGCTGTCGATAAGATTGCTGGGGATTGGTACGGGTACGTGTGTTGTTTCCTGACTGTTGTCCTTGGAACTTCCTTTTCTTATCTTCCATCTGACGGTGTTTGATTTCAATCTCCAAGGCCTTGTCTACCAGATATTGAAAACTTGCAAAAGTGTGGGATAGCAGTTGATACTGGAGCCCATCATTCAGACTTTCCATGAATAGTTCCTGCCTCTTTTCATCATTCTCCACTTCAGTGGGAGCATATCGTGACAATTGTATGAACTTGTCATGATATTCCACAACAGACATACCTCCTTGCTTGAGGGAGAGAAATTCCTTCTTTTTCACTTTCATTAGCCCAGCAAGGACATGATGAGAGCAGAAAGCATTACGGAACTCCATCCAGGTTATGGGGTCAGCATCTGTACGGCCAAAAAAGGAATGAATCCCACCAATCATGGACAGCTCCTTGCAGTTGCCCCGCTGCATACAACACTTTCTCTCTGTATCACACTGTGCAATCTCCAGTTGTCTTTCAATAGCATGAAGCCAATCATCAGCTTCGAGAGAGTCAGTGGAGTGTTTGAAAACAGGTGGGTGTCCCTTCAAGAATTCTCCTCTCTTGTCCCTAACATGAGAAGGTGTGTTTCCATTTCCATTTCCATTGTTCTGCATATTCTGAGCCAGCTGCTGCAGTAATTGCGTTTGCATCATCATCAACTGCTCCATAGTAGGAGGTGGTGGTGGTGGTGGCAAGTCCTCACCCCTCCTGTTCCTCCTTGTGTTGGCCATTACCAGATACACAATATGAGTCTCATATGCCCAAGATACTTAATTTTTAGAGTTATAGCATGCTGGAATTTATACCATCTGATCAAGTACGGGATTACATATGTTGTGACTACAAGGTAGTATGCATTCTGTATTTTTCTGCTGTCTTCACTAAAACCACTGTGAAGTAAAACAAGCATATCTTTCTCCCTGCTTAAAGTCTGGCTGCGAAATTTAACTTTCTGGAAAAAGCTTGGAAATTTTCCTACAACTTTCATTCAGATCATTTTTTCAAATTCTGGCGTTTACATAGGTGAAAACAAATGACAACCTTTACTGTTCTGGAATTTCTGACTGCGCAGAGATGTGGTCGAATTCCAGCAATGTTTTCTAACAATCATGTCTCTGTCCCTCGTGGACAGCAATGCTGCTGTCGGTTATCGTTCGTATTCCTAGTGATCTATGCCTCCGGACACCAAACCCTTTGATCATGATATAGCTCTTGATGTTGTACACACCTCTGCAAATCAGTTAGGTCGTTGGAGCAACGATGCCAGAGCTATTGATATCGATGTGTTTGCTGCCCCTGCATCTTTGCAGCAGCACCATTACTGATTGGCATGCATGCTCCAGGCACTACACAATTCCGTTTGTAAATTCCTTTGATATGTCCACTACCACCATTGTTTTTGGGTTTTCATGTTCTATGGCTAGAAATAAATATTCCTGATACTATACCATCTCACTACCATGTGTATGTTTTCTCTCATCAAACTTGCATATCTTTCTATGTTTACTTCATTCTTCCTAATATCCTATCCGTCTTGTATACACCCCTCTAATCATTTACCTTCATCTATACATCCTTATCTTGTGTAAATCTTCTAATTCAGCCCATATCCATCATGTTTATTCCATTTGACCTATCATTTCTTGAAACCTTCTAGTCTCTATCTTGCAACTCTTTTAATTGTGGCTTTTATGTTACTTGTTTTTGCGCTCAACGATCAACTTCTACATGTTTAAAACTTTTATCCTATTTTGTAAAGCTTGATGTATTGTTTTTAGGTTCTTGTGATGGTTGTACCAGTTGATTGCTAACGTTAGAAGAGGGGCTCTACAAGGATGATGAAGAAGTTGGATAGCAAGAATTTGGAAGGCAAGTGTAACATGAGTTCCCTTGCTACCAAATAACTATTTAATCACCTCTTCTTACGCATGTGTCTAATATGATAAACCCCTAAGATTTTTACCTAGAGCCTTTGTTATCCTGAATCCCTTGTTACCTTGGATTATGCATATGGGTAGTTTTGCTTAGTCTGCAATCACCAAACTATATAATGTTAATCTTGACTAATGGATTATGTAATCAATGATAAAATGATGCTTTTTAGCAACATAGATAGAAGGGGGGGTAGAGCATTGGGCCTTTTGGGTGCTTTAGTCTGCCCTCCGTAAGGACTGAATCTTAAAGCGGCCACCTAGGATTTACCGTACAACCATGAGAGCTACATGGCTCTGGGTTTAGCTCAGTAAACTGCACTTCTCTAACTTGTTAGTGGTCATCGAAAGGCGCAATAGGGGGGTGCCCCGTGGTGTATAGTTGTTTTCCTACCTTGGTGTGTACAGTGCCGCGACCACATGTGCCTCTTGGAGGAGGACACCTATGCACACTTGCCACTGAAACCTAGCGGCTACTAACTTGTAGGGGGACTTTCGAAAAGCTTCATAGTGAACCCTACCGACTTACCTTGGAAGTGGGTCAAGAGGCTGATCACCTCGCGCATATGGGTAACACAACTCATGGTGAAAGTGTACAAGCTCTGCAGAGTGTTTTAAAATTGATATATCAGTCATGCTCACGGACACGAGCGGCCTGGATCCTTTTCGAGATAGATGGTTCTATGGATGGTTTGGGTGATGACTAATGTTGATCTTAATTATACTTCACACCTTGGGAGCTTAAGCGTAACCTAGCAACATAGGTCTAATAATAAAATATGACCAACTAAGAATGCTTATCGTAGTCAAACCAAGTCAAGCCTTGCATCCCCTCATGTTATACTTGTTGAGTATGGTGCGCTCACACTTGCTTTACATTCCACAATAAAAAATCCCTGATGGGTACCACATGGTGATACAAAGGCGGAGTTCCTTGAGATGTTCTAGGAGTACTAGGCGAATGTACCCCCAGTCAACCGTCCCTGTGGAAAATGGCAACCCAAAGTGAAGATTAGGATTAGTTTCCGCTATGCTTTGTAATAGAAGTAAGCCTTTGTTGTAACTATGTTCTGATATATAATAAAGCATTGTTATTGATATTCTCCATATTTGTCGCTATTTGTGTCGTGTGGACATCCTAGGCACACATATAGTTAGCGCTTGGTCTTCTTTGGAAAACCGGGTGCGACAGATTTACCAATTTGTCGCACCTAGTTTTGATAACAAAACCAAGTACTCAAATATGTGCGCCCAGGATGTCCAAACACACATATTATCAAAAATGGTAAATATATCAAAGTAAAGTACTTTATTACATCGCATATTCATCATAAACATCTCACATAGTTTTGCATCATTGGCAACATTATTACATAAACCGGAAAGCTAAGCCCTTGCTACCACAGGGACACCAACTAGTGAACACCAGTACTCTAGAAGTCCTGGACATCTTCAGGGAACTCCTCAAGGCATAAATCTGTTACCCATCCGTGATTTTCATTGAAATATAAACAAGTGTAAGCGCACCATGCTTAACAAGTATAACATAGGGGTATATGAGGGCTCAAAGGTTTGACTCAGTTTTGATAGCGGTTAGCATTTTAGTTGGTCAGATTTTATTATCCAGTACTTTCTACTTTTAATGATGAACTAACCCTGGTTACATAAATTTTAATCAAAGTTAATACCTTTCCCAAACAAAACCAAGTAACTGCTAACCAAGAAGGATCCAGGGCGCTCATGACCGAGAGCTCGGCTGTTATAACAGGTTTTACATTTCTACAGAAATTGTACAACTTTACCCCCGAGCCATGGTTACCTAGTGTCAGGGTTTGCAAGGCCCACACCACTTCTACCGAGGAAGTGTGACAAGGTTCCACTACTTAACCTTTCACTAGTCACCCTAACAAAATAGTAGCCGCGGGGTTTCAGTGGCAAGTGTGCATAGACGACCTCCTTCAAGAGGCACATGTGGTCGCGGCACTGTACACACCAAGGTAGGAGTGACATCTATACACCACGAGGCACCCCCCTCTAGCGCCTTTCGGTAACTACTAACTTGCTAGAAACATACTAGTTATATGATTAAGGTCAGAGCCATTTGACTCTCGGGATTGTACGTGACCTCCTGGTTGGCCGCTTCATGATTAAGTCCTTATGGAGAGGAATCTAGAGCATTCAAAACCAAAGCTCTAGCCCCCTGAACCAAGTTTCTACAACATATTTTATCATATTGCATATACCAATTAATCAGGTAAACTCATTATCTTAGGTTTTAGCAGAGCAGCAACTACCTAAACAAATGCATACCTTCCCATGGGTATCAAGGATTTGTGGTACAAAATTATCTAGGTAAAGTCCTTATAGGCATATCAATTTAGACACATGCATATGTATGAATTAAATTATATTCATAGGTACAAGGAAACTTTTGGCGTTTCTTAAAATACACTTTTCATACCGCCAATATGCATACAAACTCTATAAAATATCACCAAACATTAGAAATAGGGCTTTTTATGCTAACCAAATTCCACAGTTTTGGTGAACACATGTGTATGCAGGACACTAGGGTTTGAGCCGCCAAAATCAAAGAATTGAAGGCACATTTAATTCAAATACAGAAGTGCATCGAAATGCAATTGGATTCAAACTCAGAAGGCCGAGGAGCATTGTCTGGGCTTTGGTCCTGGGCCAACGGAGCCAGCAAGGGGGCGGCCGCCCCCTAGGGTCGGCCGACCCCGGCCTAGCCCAGCTCCCCACCGCCTTTTGCAGAGGCGGTGCATGCGAAGCCCTAGCGCGGTTCCTGGCTGCATTTTGCAGTTTACCCCCTCCCAAACCAACCTTCCACACCTATATAAGGAGGGGGAGAGGGCCTCTCATTCATCATCATTCAATCCATTCAAGCTTCAAGTCTAGAAGAATAAAGAGAGATACAAGAGTAGTAGTAGAGAGGCAGAGCTTCCACTCATATCCTTAGCCTCTAGTTAGGAATAGAATAGGAGAGTGAGTTAGAGTGTAGAGTAGGAGAAGTAGCAAGCACCCGGTCCGTTCCCGTAGTTGCACTGGGCGGAAGGGCCGAAGTGCTGCCCGCTTCCCGAGCTGTACCTCTACAACCTGGAATACCATATTGGGGTAAGCAAAGGTTGTATTCTTCTTTTGTTCTAAGAAGTTATTGAGTAATCGTTATCGTGTTCTTATAATCTTGCAGGTTCATTGTCTATCTCTCGGTAGATACTCTAGTAGAGGGACTCTTGCTAGCTGGTGGGAGGACCTGCGCAACACTAGAGTAGTAGCTAATAACGTAGACGTGGTGTCTAGGTTAGAGGTTACCCTCGTTTGCCTCGTATCCCACGGTTGAGGGGTTGGCAGCAGGTGGTGACAGCCCTGTTTGTCTTTAGTTTCCCCCACGTCCGGATACGGCGTAGAGCTACACGCCGGTATTACCTGGCAGACCAGGTACGCTCCGGTGCCCGAAGTAAGATTAGAAAAGCACGTTGCCTTGCACAAAACTTCTACCATTAGGAGAACCTCACTACCTAAGTCATCCCTCTCACTTTACTCTAGGGTACACTTAGTTTAAGTCTCGAAACACCTCCGTTCCCTGTGAAATCTCGATACCCTGAATACCACTGGGTGAAGTGCTACAACGGTACTTCCGTGCGCTTGCGGATAATTGGCTGCATCGCTAAGAAATACCAACAAGCATTTCTGGCGCCGTTGCCGGGGAACGGTTGTCGTTTCTGAGTCGAATCTAGTTGCCCATGTATCATCTCCCATTTTTATCTAAAAATATATATATATAAATTATAAAAAAAATACTATGGGGACAAACACACTTTACCAACTCTCTGCTCCTAAGGGCGAGCTTGTAGAACCACCACAATCGTCAAAGCCAATCACAGCTTCAAGTTATGAGCTCCGTCCTGGCTTTATAGCCATGGTTCGGGAACAAACCTTCTTAGGCCTAGATTATGAAAATCCATATCATCATTTAAGGGAGTTTGAGCAACTATGTGCATGCCTGACAATTTCGGGTATGTCACAAGAAACCCTTAGGTGGAAATTGTTTCCCTTTTCTCTTGAAGAGAAGGCGAAACAATGGTACGCCCATAACGTAGGAAAGGTGAAAGGAGATTGGGAAGAATTGAGGAACAGATTCTGTCTCACGTTCTTCCCTATATCTCATGTCGCTGCCCTACGACAAGAGATTCTCAGCTTCCAACAACAAGAGAAGGAAACCATAGGTGCAGCCTGGGATAGATTTTTAATTCTTACCTGTTCTAGCCCAGACTTGTCAATCCCTAGCCACGTGTTGTTACAACATTTCTGGCTTGGGCTACACAAGGAGTCTGCCCTACAATTAGACATAGCTGCCGGAGAGTCGTTTAACCACAAGACCACAACAGAAGGAGAAGCCTTTCTAGACCTCATTCTAGAGAACACTCCTCCACTAGAACCCCTCCACATAGAGCCCGAACCTGAAATAGAGGAAGTCTCAATAGCCTCCACTGACAATACACCTATAGAGACATCTCCTACCATATCGGGACCCCCGAAGGAAGATTTTCAACCTTCAGATCTCCCGTTCTTCGAGGATGATCTTTTTAAAGATTTCGGAAACACCTCGAAGTACTCATGTCAAAGAAAGCCGCAAGTTGCCACTGCTAATGATCAGCTAGATGAGGATTTTATAAAACATTCAATTAATGAACTCTCAGCTATCATGAGTCAGGAATGGACCAAAGAAACAGAGTTATCTTCTGATCCACTTCAGATTAATACACCATCTTCGTCCATTCAGTGCAAAATTCGGCGTAGCTGGCAAGAAGCATTGTATAATCCACTTGTCGGGGCCAATTTAGTGTCGAAATCTTTTATGCTCACCCATCTAGGGTCTGAACCACTGGCCCCGACAGAGAAAACTCTCAGGGTAGCCCCGCCTACGGAATTGAAAAGTTGTTGGATTCTCCACCAAACCCATGTACGACTTGATAACATCAGAACAAGTCTTGACTTTTATGTCTTTGACATTAAAAGTTTTGACATCCTTATAGGCCACCCTATAGAGCTTTTAACCCATGAACTGCCAGATACAGGGGCAGTGAACGTAAAATTGGGACGAGGCACTTTTTCCATTCCAATCACTCGAGCTAAAAACTCAGTGACCGACTCTCGACCTGACCTACCTTTGCCCAAGGAGGTTATGGCCGTTTCACCTTTTAAAACACCCGAATCGTCCTTAGATAAAGACGCCGAAAGCTTCATTCGAGAAGAGGACGAGCTAGGAGAAACCATAGAACTCCCCGAGGATGAAACGAGGATGAAACACCACCAAAACCTCCAGTTGAGCTTAAACCCTTGCCCGCTGGGCTGCGTTATGCCTTTCTAAACGGCAACAAAGAAACTCCCGTAATTATTAGTGATAAGCTATCTGATGAGGAGTCGAACAAACTCATTGCCATCTTAGAAAAACATAGCACAGCCTTTGGGTATTCCTTGCAAGACCTCAAGGGAATAAGCCCAACACTCTGCACACATCGCATACCTACGGACCCTGAGCTTACACCTTCTCGTGAACCCCAACGTAGGCTGAACAACGCGATGCGTGAAGTCATGAAAAAGGAAGTTCTCAAACTTTTTCACGCTGGGATTATTTATCCCGTACCACACAGTGACTGGGTCAGTCCCGTCCAAGTGGTTCCAAAGAAGGGAGGAATGACGGTCATTAAAAACGATAAAGATGAGTTAATCCCCCAACGACCACAGACAGGGTGGAGAATGTGTATCGATTATCGAAAACTTAACAAGGCAACAAAGAAAGATCATTTCCCACTGCTCTTCACTGATGAAATGTTAGAGCGGCTGGCGAAACAATCTTTCTTTTGTTTTCTTGACGGGTATTTGGGTTATCATCAGATCCCTATCCACCCCGATGATCAAAGCAAAACCACGTTCACATGCCCATATGGAACGTTTGCTTATATACGCATGTCCTTCGGACTATGCAATGCACCCGCCTCCTTTCAAAGGTGCATGATGTCTATCTTTTCTGACATGATCGAGGAAATTATGGAAGTTTTCATGGACGATTTTTCAGTCTATGGAAAAACTTTTGATCATTGTCTAGAAAACTTAGACAAAGTGTTGCAAAGATGCCGTGATAAAGACCTGGTACTTAATTGGGAAAAGTGTCATTTCATGGTCAGAGAAGGCATCGTTCTCGGACACCTAGTTTCCGAGAGGGGAATCGAGGTAGACAAGGCCAAAATTGAAGTAATAGAGGGTCTACCTCCTCCAGTGAACGTAAAAGGGATCCGAAGTTTCTTAGGCCACGCTGGTTTCTATAGAAGGTTTATAAAAAACTTTTCACAAATTGCAAGGCCTCTTACAAATCTTTTAGCCAAAGAAACACCCTTTGAGTTCACCGATGAGTGTCTCACTGCCTTTCATACTTTAAAGAAGGCACTCATCTCAGCACCAATCATCCAACCCCTGGATTGGTCGCTACTGTTTGAGATAATGTGTGATGCTAGTGACTTTGCTGTCGGGGCAGTCTTAGGTCAAACAAAAGATAAACAGCATCATGCAATTGCTTTTGCTAACAAAACTATGACAGGAGCTCAGTTAAATTATGCTACCATAGAAAAAGAGCTCGTTGCCGTAGTTTTCGCTATTGATAAATTCAGATCTTACTTAGTGGGAGTAAAAATAATTGTTTATACTGATCATGCTGCTCTAAAATACCTGCTCACTAAGAGAGATGCAAAACCTTGCCTCATAAGATGGATCTTTCTGTTACAAGAATTTGATTTAGAAATAAAAGATAAATAGGGTATAGAAAATACTGTGGCAGACCATCTTTCGCGTATGCAAGTCACTAACATGCAGGAACTACCCATTAATGACTTCATGCGCGACGACATGCTGTTAAGTGTGACTGACCTGAACCCGTGGTACGCCACCATCGTCAACTACATGGTCACGGGTTACGTACCACCAGGCGAAAGCAGGAAGAAGCTGCAAGTTGAGAGCCACCGACACCTTTGGGACGACCCATACTTGTATCGGGTCTGTTCCGACGGGCTTTTAAGGAGGTGTCTACCAGCAACCGAAGGAGAGAAAATCATCGAACAATGCCACTCTGCACCATACGGAGGCCACTATGGAGCCTTCCGCACTCAAGCCAAAATCTGGCAGTGCGGATTCTTCTGGCCGACGATGTATGAGGACACGAAGGACTTCATCCGAAGATGCCAGAAGTGTCAGTTTCAAGGCAACATCACTACTCGCAATGAAATGCCCCTCCATTACAACCTAACGGTCGAAGTATTTGATGCGGGGCATTGACTTCATGGGTCCATTCCAGAAGTCCCAAGATTGCGAGTATATCCTGGTTGCTGTGGACTATGTGTCCAAGTGGGTAGAAGCTCTACCATGCCGAGCTGCTGACGCAAAGCACACACATAAGATGTTTCATGAAGAGATCTTTCCTCGGTTCGGAACACCCAGGATGGTTGTGAGTGATGGAGGATCACCCTTCATTGACATAACATTCAGAAACTCCTTGCGTGAGCTTGGAGCAAAGCTCAACATAGCTACCCCGTACCACCCTCAAACAAGCGGTCAAGGGGAAACCTCAAACAAGCAAATCAAGAACATCCTGCGGAAAATAGTCAACGAAATGGGGAAGGTTTGGAAGAGCAAGTTACCAGATGCCCTCTGGGCATATCGGACGGCCTATAAAACCCCCATAAGCATGTCACCATTCCAGATGGTATATGGCAAAGCATGCCATCTCCCGGTTGAGCTCGAGCACCGAGCTTACAGGGCGATCAAGAACTGGAATATGGACTTCAAGCTAGCTGGCAGGAACCGATAGAAACAGATAGCTGAGCTTGAAGAATGGCGAGAAAAAGCTTACCACAGTGCCAAGATATACAAGGAAACAACAAAGAAATGGCACGATCACCGAATCAAACCCAAGGAATTTAGAAAAGGCGACCGCGTTCTACTCTTCAACTCCAAGGTATGACTTTTCGGTGCAGGAAAACTTCGGAGTAAGTGGAAAGGATCATACACCGTCATCGAGACCTCTGAGCATGGTGTGATCACCATAGCAGATGACGAAGGTAATATCACTAAGGTAAATGGTCAACGCTTAAAAGTTTTCCTAGAACCCAATTTCGAAAAGGAAATTGAAACAATACATTTGATTAATTGGGTTTAAATTGTAAAAAAATATAATAATAATATAAATAAAATATTTCAATTAATTCTGCTTAGTTTTGAATTACAAAAAAATAAAAATATGATTTCTAAAAAGGATCTTTAGTTTTTAGCTTTTACCTTTCAATAAAACTCTTGTTTCTCTAAAAAAAATATCTAGGAAGCGTAGCAAAACGCAGGCAGATTCAAAATTTGAAAAGTGGGACGAGCGCACACGCCAAAATTCAGGGCCAACGGACGTGCCCAGGGGTCGGCCGCCCCTGGCCTGACACGTCTGCGGCCCGATCTTTTCCAGCGTCTATCTCTTCATCATCCCTATCCTTATCTGCATGCAAATTCAAATTTGCCGCTCGTGATCTCGCCAGGGAGGGCCTTCTTCCTATTTAAACACCCCCTAACCCCTCTCTAAGCCATAGCCATTAGTGCTTTCCAAGTTTACATCTTCACAAACCACCTCTATCAAGAGTAGCGCTTAGGGAATGGGCAGCCACGCGCTAGCGCTGTTCGTGGAGTCGGGTGGATCCTTCGACGCCGAAGGAGAATTCTCCGAGGCGAACATGAGGGAGGCGTTCGGTGTGGAAGAAGAAGAGATGCTAACGTACCCTCTTGCCATCATGCTCCCGTCAAGCATCACGAGCGAAGGAACGAGCCTGCGTTCCACGGCTCGCACGAAGGTGGTGGCGCACAAGACGGCGGCACCGAGGAAGACGTCGCGCAACGATGCGCCGCCGACGACGGCGAACAAGAAGAAGGCGCCTGTAGATCCATATGTTGTAACGTCTTCGGGTAGTTTAGACTCTAGGTTCTTGTCTTCGGGATCCACTGCGCGCTCCGACCCGTCCTACACCGTGGTGGGAATTGGAAAACCCGGTGGAGGATGCGGGAAGGGCCTCATGCGTAAGCCGCCGCTCGCACCACCCGCACCTGCGCCCGTGCCTAAGACAGCCGCGACCACCTCGTCCGCCTCCTTGCGTATCAAGCGCGCAAACCCCGCTACAGGGGGGCAATCAAACCGGCTGCCAAGTGACTCTAATCTGCCTTTTGCTGCCCCTCGCGTCCCAAAACGCAAGCGCGAAAATCCCATCCTTAGGGGGCAGCCACACGGATTTCTTTGCGGTTCAGATAATGAGTCAAAGCGGGAAAGCGTGCGCACTATCGCCGCGCTTAGGACTTCTGTGCGGTCACTACGTGGTGTAGTGGAAGAGCTTAAAGGCGAACTAGCTAATACCCGCCTGAAATATATAGAGCTTAAGGATGACTTAGCCGCTGTACAATTCGGTCTAACCAACCGGCTTGTCAAGGTGGCTCGGGCTGCGGGTGTAGAGCATGTTCTAGACACAAACCGCATCTAGTTTAATTTTGCTTAGCCGAGTAATTTATTTTCCCTTTTATTCAGATTTCCTTCATTTACTTTGTAATCAATGTCTCGGCTTATATTGAATAATAAATAAGTCCTTTGTTCGAATTATTTTGTCTCCACTTGTTTTTATATTATTTTTGTCTACTTGAGAAAAATCAAAGAAAAGGTACAAAAACAAGTGTGGGGGAAGAATCGCCATCAAGGTAATCTTACATAGAAAAAATTTCAGATATATTTTTATTCCTCCTATGACAATTTAAATCTGATTTATATGATAAAAATATTGCTAATAAAAAGATAAAAAAATAAATGAATACTCTATTTCCTTCTGCCTTTGAAATTAAACATGCATACTCTTTATTCCTCGCCAAAAGCCTGAGCAACTTTTTATAAGGACCCCATTGCTTCTAAGTAATTGAGATTTGCGATATAGTAGGATGATTTGAAACTTGCTCACTTATGCAATGAACTTGGGATTTATTTGATAAAATTAAAATTGCAAAAAGTCTGCTCTTCAATGATAGATAATTACCTACCAAGGCCAAATATATTACTCTTGATAAAAATTCTACAAATAGCTGCTTATTTGTTTTGAGTTGTGTCAAGTCTTGTTGACCCTTGTTAAGAGATTTATTATGCTCTCAAGATCAAGATCACGTACACTGCAGATACATATATATGCCGCTTCTACACTGGGAGTGTGCAAAAACATGCCTTACATGTCCACCATACAAACACTCCATGTTTGAAAGAATGATCTCTTTAGTGCATCTTAGATAAAGACATGGGCTATGCAAAAATATATATAAAAAAGAGAAGAAAAAAAATGGGCAAGTGCCCGCCGTAGAATTAGGGGTATAAAAATACCCACCTGAAAAAAAAATATAGGACACATGAAGGTCCTAAGTATACAAAAAAAAGATGAGCACATGAAGGCTCACAAGAAAATAAAAGAGTTATGATAGCCATGTCTAGAAATACTTGATGAGATCATATCAACCAACCGAGTTGTTTATACCATATACCACACACTTGTACATCTTGATCTAAGAGTATGACACTTCTCTTCTTGGATCCAAGATTTGACTCGACAATACATACAAGGTAAGTATGCATTCTCCTTAGTCCATACCCAAAACTCCAAATACAGCTTATATAGGTAGGACAAATCAAGAGGTACTTTTACCTTGGTAAGGAACTAGATACATTCTCGAGTGATTTGAGAGTATCATCTGAAGAGCAAGACTATTTTTATTCAAAAAAGTAAAATCCCAAGTTTTGAGCAAAGTTGAGTAAGAAGATTTGAATCCTAACTGTTCTATTTTTCAATTATTCAAGATGTTTTGGTAGACACTCTGAATGCTCATAAGTTCAGGTGAGGCTTGAATAGTTTGTATGCAGGTTCATTATCAGGAGAAGTGGAACCATCTCAGCCCAAAAACATAAGCTTTACTCGAGGACGAGCAAAGGGCTAAGTGTGGGGGAGTTTGTTGGCGTTTCTTAAAATACACTTTTCATACCGCCAACATGCATACAAACTCTATAAAATATCACCAAACATTAGAAATAGGGCTTTTTATGCTAACCAAATTCCACAGTTTTGGTGAACACATGTGTATGCAGGACACTAGGGTTTGAGCTGCCAAAATCAAAGAATTGAAGGCACATTTAATTCAAATACAGAAGTGCATCGAAATGCAATTGGATTCAAACTCAGAAGGCTGAGGAGCATCGTCTGGGCTTTGGGCCTGGGCCAACGTAGCCAGCCAGGGGGCGGCCGCCCCCTAGGGTCGGCCGACCCGGCCTGGCCCAGCTCCCCACCGCCTTTTGTAGAGGCGGTGCATGCGAACCCCTAGCATGGTTCTCGGCTGCATTTTGCAGTTTACGCCCTCCCGAACCGACCTTCCACACATATATAAGGAGGGGGAGAGGGCCTCTCATTCATCATCATTCAATCCATTCAAGCTTCAAGTCCACAAGAATAAAGAGAGATACAAGAGTAGTAGTAGAGAGGCGGAGCTTCCACTCATATCCTTACCCTCTAGTTAGGAATAGAATAGGAGAGTGAGTTAGAGTGTAGAGTAAGAGAAGTAGCAAGCACCCGGTATATTCCCCTAGTTGCACTGGGCGGAAGGGCCGAAGTGCTGCCCGCTTCCCGAGCTGTACCTCTACAACCTAGAATACCATATTAGGGTAAGCAAAGGTTGTATTCTTCTTTTGTTCTAAGAAGTTATTGAGTAATCGTTATCATGTTCTTATAATCTTGCAGGTTCGTTGTCTATCTCTTGATAGATACTCTAGTAGAGGGAATCTTGCTAGCTGGCGGGAGGACCTGCGCAACACTAGAGTAGTAGCTAATAACGTAGACGTGGTGTCTAGGTTAGAGGTTACCCTTGTTTGCCTCATATCCCACGGTTGAGGGGTCGGCAGCAGGTGGTGACAGCCCTGTTTGTCCTTAGTTCCCCCCGCGTCCGGATACGGCGTAGAGCTACATGCCGGTATTACCTGGCAGACCAGGTACGCTCCGGTGCCCAAAGTAAGATTAGAAAAGCAAGTTGCCTTGCACAAAACTTCTACCATTAGGAGAACCTCACTACCTAAGTCATCCCTCTCACTTTACTCTAGGGTACACTTAGTTTAAGTCTCGAAACACCTCCGTTCCCTGTGAAATCTCAATACCCTGAATACCACCGGGTGAAGTGCTACAACGGTACTTCCGTGCGCTTGCGGATAATTGGCTGCATCGCTAAGAAATACCAACAGAAACCTAAGTTACACTTGCCTTCCTCAAAGGTTTCCTCCTAGTAGAGCTCAACAAACTCCTCCTCAACCACCCCAACCCGATCTCCTTCTATTCGTGATCCAAGCACAATTCAAGCATCCAATCCAATCATCACATGCATACAAATAGAGTTTTATTAGAACAGTACACCAAACAGTAAAAACAGTGACTGAAAAGTATATAAATCTATTCTACACATTTCTACGAACACATGAATGAAAGAATCACTCTAATTGGACTTAGAACGTGAAAGATATGCATAAAACAAATTGAATGTCATTTCTATGAATAAACTGAATCAAAAACGAGTTAAATTAATTAAAACTGAATTCCTAATAGTTCTGGGCTGCGCGCACTATTATAGAAAAGTACAGGGTACAAAATGGAAGAAAATAGGATTAAAAAGAAATACTTTTGAAGATTGGACTACGGGTTGATTTACTCGAAACAGGAGGGTTAAAGTGCAAAACCCCCAGCGATCCGTGGCTGACCGCGTCGCTGGCCGACAGGGGGGCCACGTGGCACGCTGGGATTGGCTCGTTCCACCATGGGGCGCGTGGACCGGCTGACCGAGCGCACGTGGACCGCGCCCATGGTCCACGGTGGGCTGGTTACATTACCCCGATGGGGTATGTAATCTGAGCCATTGAAATCAGATCGAACGGCCCTGGGAGAAAGGAGTGGGGGGCTGCTTCCCGGAGCTGGGGCCGACCGCGACAGCGCCATTGCCGCCGACGAGGTGACCTCCTCGGAGCTCGTCGGAGTCGCGTTCCCGACCACGCCAAACAAAAAGAAAACCACCAGGGTGACCAGCGCGATGAGGCGAACACGATAGGGCAAAAATAAAAGATGGGGAGCACGTCGGGACGACGGCCCTGCAGCGGCGCCATTACCGTGCCCTCGGAGAGCTTCGGATTCGGCGTTAGAGCGCCCTAAACTCACAATTAAAGACATGGGGGGCATCGGGGGTATACCGTGGTCCGGTTGGAGGTGTTCGCAGTGTCTGGGAAGGCTCCGAGCGGCTTGGCCATGGGCGAGGCGGACTGAGAAGAGAGAGACAGCGACGGTGAGCTCGGTTTTGACCAAACGTGAAGAAAAAGCAGGGTGAGAGTGAACCTACTGCTGCGGTATCACCAGGCGAACGCTCTGCGCACGTTCGCAGCGTCCATCGTGCCCCGAGGACGGAGAATTTGGGAACGGATTGAGCTCGGTTCGGTTCAAGAACGGAAAGGGGGAAGAGGAGGGGCTCGGCAGTGAGCTTTATAGGGCGAGCAGGGGCACTGAGGGGGCGAACGCTCGGGCGATTGAGCCCGGCATCAAGGAGGCTTGAAGGCCGATTGATGGCCTCCATCAATCGGAGCTTGAAGGTGGGTGGGAGTGATGGCGTTGAATGCCATCGCGCGCTCCCGGCTCAGCGAGGAAGAAAGGGGGAGACGCTGACGAGCGGGCCCCACGGTGCAGTAAGAGAGGAAGGGGGAAGTGAGCGCCGACAGGCGGGCCCTACTGCGCAGAGAGAGGGGAAAAGGGGGAAGGGCGCGCGGCTGACCGCGGCAGAGCGGGCCGCGCCACTGGGCCACGTGCGCGCTGCGGGCAAGGGCGGGAAGTTGGGCCACCAACGGCCTAAGGCCAGGGGTGAGCGCGGGGAAGCATTGGTCCAGGGTTTGGGGCTGGGCTAGATTCAGTGTAGGGGGGAAAAACAAAAAGAAAACTCTTTTTTATTTTTCGGAGCTGAAAATTTGGATAAATCTCTATCAAATTGATTTTTGAACCAAACAACCTAGTCTTACAATCAATCAAAATATTATGCACCAGCATGAATGCAACATTTCATGTTTCTAGACCTTATAGTTTATTTTAGATAATTCCATAAATTGTTATTTTGCCTAAACAATTCTTAAATAATTCCTATAATTATGCCAATTTAAATACTAATTTGAAGATAAATTTTTAGGGTGTTACAATGGATTTGGTGGGGTGTAAGATAGGAATCATTGGAACCAGATACTGCTTTCCAACAGTCATTTTTGCTAAAACCATTAGTGGCATGGTCTAGATCAAGTTCACAATCATGCACACATCCTAGGGTAGTGTCCAAGATGCTCCAAGTTAAATTATATTCTTCCCCAAACTTGCAAAAGGCTACCCCATTGATTGTTAATTGTAAGGTACATATAAATTCTTAGGTTAGCACTTCTATGCCAAGTTCGGGAACCATCCAAAATCCTCCCCATCCAATTGTGTTAAAAATAGCATTAAATTCTACAGTCATACCTATGCGACTAGGAGAACTGGATTGATGATGCTTGTGCACCGGAAACTTCTTGCTTGTAGGGTGTTGTATTTTTATAGCTCTTCTTGGTTTAGCATGAGGCCACTCTCACACTCTCTTACTCTTGCTGGAAGGCTCATAGAGTACCACTTGGTGGTGACTCTATTCCTCATCTCTCCTCTCATGGGTTCCTTCAGTGTGGTGAGAGTCATGGGAAGAGCTCTCACCCTTCTTGGACTTCTTGAGCTGGGAGGTGAGTAACTTCTTCATCTAGCTGCACAAGTGAGACAAAACAAACTCCTACTGCTCCTTCTACTCCTACTATGCAAGAGATAAAGGGCAAATCTTTTTGGGTTTTTGTTTTGGGATGCTACTACTAAGCAAAACTTGAGAGAGAACTTGCCGCAAGGGAGAAGAGAAGAATGCTTGTGAGCTCGAGATGGTTCAGAATGGTTGGGTGTTGAGTTGAGCTCACAATGAATGGGTATTTATAGGGGAAAAGGGCAAGTGGTGAGGACGCTATGTTGGGATCGACCAACACCACTTCTAGGAATTTGATTCAAAATTTGCTCCGGCTAAGGAATCTTACATCAAAGCATGAAATCACTTTTTAGAAATTATCGAACATGGGGTTTTGCCGATCCCCACCCTAAGCCATCCTTTGTTTTAAGCCTTGTGTCATGAGTTGTCTAATAAAGAACGGGCTAGGTGTGGACCAAAAGTGGTGATCTTTTTCAGAGATTCCTTTGCCTAGTGCTTAGTGGAAGAGAAAAGATGATAGGCTAAAGTGGAGACATGTCTAAAGAGATTCCTGTGGACCATGGGGACACTAAAGCATGCCTATGTCTTTGTAGGATTTGAGCATGGTTGTATGGTCCAAACACTTTAAAAATGAAAGCAACATCTTATGTTTAAAGTGATAAAGCAAACGGCCATTGCTTTTCAGACCTTGGTTAGAGTGGCATGCATAGGATTCATATGTTAAGCATCTGGGAGACAACAAAGTGCGAGTGGACCAATATGGGGGTCGGGCGACCCCCACTTTGGTGCTCCACTTGCACCCAAGTGCTGGCCACTATGGAGTGTAGTAAGCCAATGTGAAAGAATGGTCAGTGAGCCCAATGGTGGGGTCGGGTGACCCCACCTTTGGTGGTCCACCAGCTCAAAACTTTACTGCATGTTGTTCTCAAGTTTTTATTTATTGTAGTTAAGTATTTTATTGAAATAAACTATGCAATGTTACAACTAAGAATGCAATTGAAAAGTTCAATGCAAGAATGGAAATATAGAAAGCAAATATGAGATAACTACTAGTTTACCTTACCAGCAAGGGATCCATGTTTTAGGACCGTAGAGCAGGACCTCTCCATCTTGTTCATGCTTTGGGTGCCTAGCATGGTCCCGGAGATGGGGACCGTGATTGCACCTTTTTCTCCTGCCATACTCGTTTGATTTTGGCCTATGGTTCAGCGGGTTCTTCCTTTTCTATTTCAACCTTGTCCTTGAGCGCGAGTAATAGCAAGGTTTGTTCTTCGATTCCTTGTCCTTCACCTACATGTTGGTTTTATAACCATTGAATGGACTCTTTACCTTTGTTCCTAGGAATTGAAAATGAACTTGGCTAGACCGCACATAGATAATGGCATTGACCGTGTTGAGGAAGGGTCTTCCTACGATGACAGGGACTTCATTGTCGGCTCCCATGTCTAGGATGGTGAAGTTGGCAGGGACGTATTTGTGTTGTACTTTGACTAGTATGTCCCTTGCCAGTCCCTCAGTGAACTGGATTGTTTGATCGGCCATCTGCAAGTGAACAAATGTTGGGAGCAAAGGCCCCCCTAATAGGTTCTCATAAGTTACCTTAGCCATGATGTTAACACCCGATCCAAGGTCACAAAAGGCATTGTGGAAGATTTGTGGTCCAATCTCACAGGTGATGGTTGGGTGGCCTGGATCGTCCTTCTTGGTGATGAATGGTGGGTCAAGGAGATAACTCCAGTTTGACTACAACGTAGGCTTACCAAACCTCGTGTTTACTAATTTAACACCTTCAATTGGATCTTTTGGTTTCCCAAGGATCTTACCTTGCTCGAAGGATGGGACAACTGCTGCTAGTTGAGCTAATTGTGTTTCTAGCATTTTATTAAAGCTTAATTGATTTTTCATAGCAGAGTTGAATCTATCCATTTTCTCACTTAAATTTTCAAGAATCTTATTATTAGCCATCATTTTCTTATTTATGCTATCATTTATTTTGTATTGGCCTAAGACAAGATCTCTTAAAGAAGGTTGGTGACCATAAGAATTATTGAAATTATTGTTGTAATCGTTACCTTGGTTTTGGTAGAAGGGACGCGAGTTCCATCCTTCTTGTTGTTGTTGGGGCCAGTACCCGTTGTTGTTGATGATGAAACTCACTTCCTCCTTTGTTTCGGGACAATTATTTCCTGAATGATCTTCTCCTCCACATACTTTGCACCATGGATCAGTTTCGATGGCTTGTGCGGTTGCGTAAGGTTGAATGGCCTCTTGTTCCTTCTTGGAACCTTCTTCTACCTTTTTCATCAAGAGGTCCATTTTAGCGGAGAGCATGTCCACCTCATTGAGGGCATGGACACCTCCTTTCTTGAGCTGGAGGCATTCCTCATTCCATCCTTGATTTATAACCATCTTCTCTTTGAGGTCTTTGGCACCCTTGACATTATGTTGCAAGAATGCTCCTCCAGCAGCAGCATCAAGGTGACTCCACGCCAAACGGGTCACGCCATGGTAGAAACCTGAATGAGGAGCCATTCCTCTATCCCATGATGAGGACAGGCATGAATGTACTCCTAGAGACATTCCCATGCTTCAGGAATCGTCTCATCAACTTGTTGTTCAAAACTAGAGATCTTTCCATGAAGGGCGCTGGTTTTGCCCATCGGGAAGAACTTCTTGAGAAACGCATTGGCAAACTTGTCCCAGGTGGTGACTTCACTCTTGTTGGCATAGAACCATTGCTTCACCTTTCCCAATAGCGAGAATGGGAACATGTAGAGACGGATGGTGTCTACGGAAACATTCTTGATGACGAAGGTACCACACACCTCCAGGAAGTGTTGCAGATAGGTGTTGGCGTCCTCGTGCGGCTTCCCACAGAAAGGGTTGGCTTGCACCATGTTGATGAGTGCTGGCTTAAGCTCAAAAGTCACATCCCCCAAGTTAAGCTGCGGACCCATGGTGACATAGTTAGCCGATGGTGGAGAGTACTCAAAGATGGTCTTTTGGGCCATAGCTTCCTTGAAAACTAGTGCAGAACCTCCTTCCTCAAACGGATTCAGGTGCGGGATGAACCTTTAAGGTGGTGCTTGACGACGTCTAGCTCTCCTCAACAACTACTTAGGATCTTCAACAAAATTTCATGGCAGTGGGAAACCACTCATTTACCTTCTAGTTCAATGATAATAAGAAACAATATAGGTGAGGGGTAAGCCCCTATACTAATTGATAACTAGACCGATAGTAGACTCCAAATTCACTTTTATTAAAATTCCTAGGCTGACGCTTTCCCTGGCAACGGCGCCAGAAATACTTGTTGACACTTCATAGCGTTGTCACTAGATATTAGCAACGACACCAAAAATGCTAGGTGGGTACTTCTTATGTCTATTGGATTATTCTGCAAGCGCACAAAATATACCGATGTAGCACTTCACCGAGGATGAGTATTCCAAGTTATCGTAATTTATTTTATCCCAAGGGAAAGCAGTGCTAGGAATGTTTAATAAAGAGAAGAGAGATCCTTATGTCTACTATGATCTAGTATCAACTATTGAAGAAGGGGGGTAAGTGATTGATAGGAAGGATAGATAAGTAAGGTAGCAAAGAATCTAATCCAAAGATAACTGGTAGAGAGTTAGCTTGGTGGGAGGACAACGAGTGAGTATAGGACTCCTATGTATCTAATTTTACTCTTGTGTACTTGTTCCTAATAGATAGCTGACTCAACTAGTCTGACGCCTTACTGCTTGTGTGAGGGGGATAGTCGAGACAACAAGAGACATAACCCCTGCTAAAGCGACTACACTCTTATGGATGCCCTGCCTTTAAAGAACTAGTTCGTACATGACGAGATCCTAATGCTGAGCACGACCTATCACCTCCTGCCAAACAAGAAATGACCATAAGAAATCCAAACATGATGATCAGCTTGCAGAACAATTGATGCCAGCAATGTTGAATGCGGACTGAATTTAATTTACTCTGGATGGAAGAACAATGCCATGTCTGAATACTGAAATTTAGTTCGGCTTACATAGAAGCTTAATTGTAGCAGCCAGAAGTGTCTTTTATTGGAACTCAAATAATGGGACATGAGAAGAAAAAACCATATTTAATTTATAGCATATTTGGCCTTCAAGTTCTAGCAGTTCAAGCATAGTAGATCTTGTAAGGAATTGAGATACCATATTTCATTCCATCTACCATACAAAGCTATCAGCCATGAAAAAAACAGATCTGAGTTACCTTTGTTACGAATGCAGAGCAGAATCTTCTAACAAATGGTTGTTCATGTTTTTCCAATACACAAAAATCTAATTTTAAATGCACAAGCAGTGCGCGGCTGAAGTCCAATTATTGGACCTCATCAAACTTGTCTGCTACTGCAGAGTGGATTCAGAAACAGGTAAGCACACATTGCTGGTCTTCTCAAAATAAGTAAATCTACAAGAGGTGCAGTGAAAAAAAGAGAAATTAACTGAGTTGATGGCCAATGCAATATGAAATTCAAAGGGATTGAAAATTCTAAAAAACTTTGCTACTATAAAGTTTAATCACCATAAATTAGTATTAGTAGAGAATATAACATCCGTGTAAAGCTGTAAACTAATAAACTTATTTTAATCACCATAATAGTAGAGTTGTTTGGGAAGGTTAATTTACAGAGCTATCTCAACTGTTCTAAACAAGAATGATGTCAGTGTTTTGACCCCGGGGGGTGACTATTGACGGTCCTTAAGTATCAAATTTAATTATCAAATAAACAAAGAAAAGGATCCAAATGCAACCGACATCCAGACTTAGGGTTTTATCTGAAAGAATTCCATGAGTTTTGGTGTTTGTCTATTTCTGCAGGGGGTTATCAGGAAATATGTAAGAAAGACCCACACGTCGGGATTACATAGAGATATTAACGTGCCGCGCAATTATCTTAGATCTAGAAGAGTCGAGAAGCCACGGGAACGAACGCGAGACCGGACAGGCTCGGGGGCATGGCGCCCGCCCTGGCCACGGGGCTAATCAGGTTCAACTTCGCGGATCATGCTCCACCGACCTAAAGGATCAAGGAAAACCATGCGATTAATGTCGGTTTGATCCGACGACCCATATTCACTTGGAAGGACTATATAACTAGACCCCCTGGCCCCTGAAGGAGAGCACCTCTATCCCTCAGACCCCTAATTCATTATTCATCTTGGGAGAAGAAGCCTCTGGTCAAGCCCTAGAGCCACCACATCAATTAGATCTCTAGTTTAGCATAGCTACATAGGATTAGAACTAGAAGGAGTCAATCTTCGATTGGTTTCTGGATCTGTCAAGAGGATTCTTGGTAATTCCTCTCTTATTCTTCAATTATTCATTTTTGTTCTTCAATATTATGAATATGACTTTGTTCTACTTCAATATATTGATTATGACTTTGCTCTACTTGTTTATATTCGCAATTATATTGTTCTTAGTTTACCATAGTTATATGCTTGGCTTAGTTAGATTGGAATTATATATATGTTTAGGATTGTATAGCATTTATCCATGTGTACAGTGGGTAAATGATAAGTATTGTGTAGGCATGGTGCCTATACCGTATTTATTTACGATTGTACCCTATATGCCAGATCGCGGGGTAGTTCGTGGTAGTGACAGCTCCATTGATTCTTATATAGTCCCCATCTCGTGTATAGGGCTGGCAGAGCAACATTATTACAGGAGAGTGATTGCTATGTTTCTGATATTCCTTGATAATATCACTATGCATCGGCGTAGTCCTGTCTCACAATGATTGCTAAGTATAATTGCACTAACTATGATATGCTAAACTGTATAGTTAAGAATAACCTAGGAAATATTCTTGTAGTTCATCCTAATTCCATGCTAATGACTTGCTAGAATATCTAATTGAGGTGCTTATCATATTTATATGTGGCTAAGTTATGCTGATCAGATTAATTATCTTTGTTACCATTTATACTTTATCTATATTTTATGTGACACTTATCCCTGTATGAAAGAGATAGATAACTGCTCTCAATTATACATGCAATGATAGATACTCAATCCTATATTCTATTCTATAATAACATTAATGTTTAGCAATCCCTTCCCAGTGGTAAAAATATAAATAACCATACCTGGAATACTTCCCGGTTAAAATGCTACATCGGTATTAATCTATGCGCTTGCAGATCTCATTTATTATTTATTCAAAAGAGCAATTGCATATTTCAATACCGAGTCTTTCATGTCATGCTAGGGATGACAACTTGGCTTAAGTGGCATGAGGGATAGGTTTGGCATTTTTGGCGCCGTTATCAGAATTAGAAAACTAAGTCTACTTTTGGTAGTGACGTTAAGAATGCCCAACAAGCATTTTTGGCGCCGTTGCTGGGGAAGGTTGATTACTAATTAGGAATGAATATAGAATTTCGAGTCATCATTCGCATCACTAATATGATTGAGCTTATCAATTCTCTCATACAGTTTTACCATGATATTTTTTCTATTTTATCTTATGCAGGGTAATATATGAATAGAAGACATCTTCCAGGAAGTTTTGTTGACAATCCCGAAGCATTATTCAGAAAAACAAGAGCCAAGCTCAAGAAGAGAACGTCAACACTTTAGCACGAAGCTTCATCCAATCAAGAAGATCACCGAAGTTTCACCCGAAACTTGTCTTCAGAGTTCTAAGTCATGGCGAACAAATCGATCCGTGAGTTCTCAGCTCCCACTACGGACAACATCCATACTGGACCTACTGTAGAGATCGACGGCAACTTTGAGCTCAAGCCTAGAATTATCAACATGGTGCAATCCAACCAGTTCTGTGGAAAGGCACACGAAGATGCTAGTGCTCATCTCCAATAATTCCTGGAGATTTGCAGCACATCCACCATATCAGGAGTCCCCAGAGATGCTATACTACTTCACCTCTTTCCATTCTCACTGTTGGGGAGAGCGAAGCAGTGGTTCTACGCTACAAAGGAGAAGAATACTACGTGGGCACTCTGCTCCACGAACTTTCTAGCTAAGTTCTTTCCCATGGGCAAGACCAATGCTCTCCGTGGGAAGATTACAAGTTTTCAGCAACAACATGATGAATCCGTTCCAGAAGCATGGGAGCGCTTCCAAGACTACATCCTAGAATGTCCCCATCATGGAATGGAGAGCTGGCTACTGATGCAGACGTTTTATCATGGGCTCGGCAATAGTGCCCAAGAGACCATGGATGCTGCAGCTGGAGGAGCATTCCTATCACTCACCATACCACAAGCCACAGCTCTTGTGGAGAAGATGGCGTCCAACCAAAGCTGGAATGAAGAAAGGACCCAGGCACACAAGAAAGGTGGAGGTATGCACCAGCTCAAGGAAGTAGACATGTTGTCTGCTAAGCTAGACCTGCTCATGAAGAAGCTCGATGATAGAGCTAGAGATAAGAAAGAAGTTATGCACATCTACGACTCTCACATGACTTGTGAGGAGTGTGGAGATACTGGACACTCAAGCAATCACTGCCCTGAGATGCTTGAGGATGTGAACTACATCAACAACTACTACTACTACTACAACCGTCCTCAGCAAAATCAAGGTTGGAATCATCAGAGGCCTAAATACTCAGGTAATTACCAAGGTAACAATTCTTACAATAATAATAATAATTTCTCTGAGAGAGTTAGTGTCTAATCAAGGAAAGCTAATGGATAACCTATCTAAGAAATTAGCATCTAATGATAAAATGTTAGAAAATATAAATAATAGAATGAATAATTTCTCTACTGCCATCAAGAATCAAATTAACTTTAATAAAATGATTGAATCTCAGTTAAATCAAATAGCTGCTGTTGTTCCTGCTACTAACCCTGGTATACCATCACAACCGGAAGGATTAGAATCTGCAAATCTTGTAGACATGTTTGATGCAGGTAACTACTGGAGTAACCCTGTCACTGAAGTTACTACCGACCTTCTGTCAGTCAAGAGAGGCGATCCAGGACGCCCCATCATCTCAATCTCCATCGGCATGGTGGACTTCCCAGAAGCACTCTGCGACTTTGGCTCTAGTGTCAACATTATGCCCAGGGTACTCTATGAAAAATTCTTTACATATCCTTTATTAGAAACAACCATGTGTTTGCAGTTTGCAGATCAGGCACTAAGTTTCCCAGAGGGAATATTGAAGAACCTCTGTGTCCGAGTTGGTACCTTGTACGCCCCAGCAGACTTCGTGGTGATAGAGACCGGTAATGATGAGAGGGCACCCGTCATTTTAGGGAGGCCATTCTTGAACACCTCGGGAGCTGTCATCTACACCAGTGCTGCCAAGATCAGTTTCTACATTAAAGGGAGAAAGGAGACGTTTTCCTTCAAGAACAAGACTACACAAATCCCAGAGCAATCTCGACATGAACCAAGGAAGGGGACCAACCGGAGGAATAGGAACAAGCAAGTGTGGACCAAGTCAGCTAAGATGGTCACTGCAGTCCATGGAGGTCAAGATCATCGACTTAAATCACCGTTTCTGACCAAGAAGGAGGACCTAGGTATGCCAAGCATCCACTGCTCTATTAATGGGTATAACTTCTACAAGATGTTTTGCGACACCAGATCGGGCGTCAACATAATGGCCGTAGTCACCTATCGGCTCTTGTTCAGAACCATGCCCTTAAAACCAACATATATTTAGCTCCAGATGACATATCAGACATTCCGAAAGGTTGAAGGTATAGTAACTGATGTCCCTGTCAAAATAGACGATCATTTTGTCCACACAGACTTTCAGGTTATTGACATGGGAGAAGACGAGTACGATCCACCCATCATCCTTGGAAGACCGTTCCTCAGCACCGTTAAAGCAATCATCTACATTGGAACCGGAGAAGTCCATATGCACTTCCCCTCAGAAAAGGTACGCCGCTATTTTATTGACCCTAATTATATAGTTGAAGACTCTAAACATGTCAGGACAAGAAGAAGACGATGCAACCGTAACTAGAAGAGGCAAATCATCAAGGACGGATGGGCACACTACGAAGGAGAAGTGGTAAGGTCTGAAGACATACAGCTTGAGAACTATCCTGAGGAGACCGTAGCACCAAGTCAGGTGTGGGGAGAGAAGGTAACTATACATGAAGAAGAGGCGTCGCCGGAAGCACCGACTACGCCATCCAACAAATCCCATGACGACTAAGAAAACGGAGAGTCCCGTTCGGAGGACTTAAAAACACCGAACGCCTTGCCAAAAGGTAAACTTGGTAGTTATCTCTTTTCCTTTCAATTATTTCAAATAGTTTACTTAGTTAATCATGTTCATACTATCTTAAAAAGAAAATAAAAATGTTAAAAACAGTAAGCCCCATGTGAGTATACTAGTGGCATAAACCCATAAGTACATTCACTCTGGTGGCATAAAAATAAAATAAATATTTTTTCTGCTCTATAAAACGAAAATATAAAAATAGAGAGTAACATTTATTAAGGAGGCTCAACATGATAAAGGCTAGATATTTATGCTAACACCTACTCAATTCCACAAAGCTTTGTTGTCTATTTGAGCTCCACAGAATTTAAGAATCAAGAAGACTAGAAGACGGAGGACATCCTAATCGCTGTCATATTGCCGACTTTCAAATACACCTCTGCCACCTGCTAGCTACAACAGAAGAAATTACATCAAAATTCAGCTTGGGGGAGAGCACCCCCATTTATCCCGCTAAGTATTTCTATCTACATATTTATACTTATACTATATTAAAATATAAATATACATAACCATGAAAAACCAAATAAAGATTTTGTGCCTATATAAATGTCTTTTGCTTAGTGTGTTTAGTAAATAAATAAAGTGGTTATGCTAAACTGAATCTTAATAATAAAACTCTAGTATGGATATGATGAATAGTTGCTCTGCCTAATTTTCAAATTTGAGTTCTCTCTCTAGTTTAGATATAACTGTTATAATTTAAAGCTTGCTCTAAACCTGAATTTGTGGGAAGAGAACTTGATTTGAAGTCTAAGTTGTTAACGGGTATGATATGGGAAGGTTGAGCTGCTGTTTATCTATTCCTACAGATGCTAGAATTCTGGAGAATTTTATCTTTAAGAATCTTTAAAATAACACATGATGAGTTTCTGTATGATGAGAGTTTAAATTCTTACCACAGCCATATATACATGCTTGCTAGACTTTGAGCCACACATTTGCATGAGGACCGTTCACTCACACATGCTGCTTCTACTCCGGAAGTACGCGTCCACATATATCCACCCATTTCCATCTCTAGAGCCACTCAAAAATATTCTACTCCTAATCCGGGAGAGAATAGCCAAAAACATTCTCCTATTCCTGTTTTTCCCTGTGAAATAAATTCTCAAGTTATCTTGGTGACTACCACTTGCTATTATTTCAAGAGATGAGTGTTCTAAAAAAAGAAAAAAAACAATACGAGGAAATAAAAAGGGGCAAGTGCCCGGAACCTCGAAAGAAAAGAAAAAGTGAGACGAGAGGTAAAAATGGACAAGCGTCCGACAGTAGAATTAGGGGTACAAGATACCCACCTGAGAGGAAAGAAAAAGAAAATATAGAGCATCTTATTATCCTCAAAAGTTTCAAAAGAGCAAGAAAGGTATGTATCCCCTCAATAGAGCAAAAGTAGAATTAGACTTTCACCATTGTTATCACCATCATCACCATACACCATTCATTCACCACACATGCACATCTTGATTTGACTTATTGACTTATTTCTTTGGATCCATGGTTTGACTATGCAATAAATGTCTTGTAAGTATGTATACTTTATCTCCCACCTATGAGCTCTAGATATCAAAAGCCTTATTAGAGTAGGGTGAGAGAGAAGGCAATGTCACTATGCCTTATACCATATATTTTGAGAGAAGGCATATACCATCACTGCCTTGGTAAGGATCTAGAAATACCATAAAAGAGAGATCTGAGAGAGTCATACAAGGAATCTCTCAGTTTTATTTGAAAATCTGCAAAAACTCCAGAGCTATGCTGATCAAGGATAAGAGACATGGCACTTGATTAGACCGTTCTATCTTTTAACTACTCAAGACAGAAGTGATGGTTACAAGTCCCATGGTGAAAGGTAAAATGAATAAGTTTTAAGTCTTGACAGTTTACTCTAACTTAGAGATGAGACCTCATTTGAAAGCATGTGTACCGTCAAAGGCATTTCAGCAACTTCTGATCCATCACTGAAATTATCCTTGCTCAGGGACGAGCAAGAGGTAAGCTTGGGGGAGTTTGTTGACTGTCCTTAAGTATCAAATTTAATTATCAAATAAAGAAAGAAAAGGATCCAAATGTAACCGACATCTAGACTTAGGGTTTTATCTGACAGAATTCCACGAGTTTTGGTGTTTGTCTATTTCTGCAGGGGGTTATTAGGAAATATGGAAGAAAGGCCCACACATCGGGATTACATAGAGATACTAACGTGCCGCGCAATTATCTTACATCTAGAAGAGTCCAGAAGCCACAGGAACGAACGAGAGACCGGACGAGCTCGGGGGCAGGGCGCCCGCCATCCCCCCTTGGGCGCTCGCCCTGGCCTCGGGGCCAATCAGGTTCAACTTCGCGGATCATGCTCCACGGACCTAAAGGATCAAGGAAAACCGTGTGATTAATGTCGGTTTGATCCGACGGCCCATATTCACTTGGAAGGACTATATAACCAGATCCTCTGGCCCCTGGAGGAGAGCACCTCTATCCCTCAGACCCCTTATTCATTATTCATCTTGGGAGAAGAAGCCTCGGATCAAGCCCTAGAGCCACCACATCAATTAGATCTCTAGTTTAGCATAGCTACATAGGATTAGAACTAGAAGGAGTCAATCTTCGATTGGTTTCCGGATCTATCAAGAGGATTCTTGGTAATTCCTCTCTTGTTCTTCAATTGTTCATCTTTGTTCTTCAATATTATGAATATGACTTTGTTCTACTTCAATATATTGATTATGACTTGCTCTACTTGTTTATATTCGCAATTATATTGTTCTTAGTTTATCATAGTTATATGCTTGGCTTAGTTAGATTGGAATTATATACATGTTTAGATCGTATAGCATTTATCCATGTGTACAGTGGGTAAATGATAAGTATTATTTAGGCGTGGTGCCTATACCGTATTTTTCTGCGATTGTAACCTATATGCCAGATCGCGGGGTAGTTCGTGGTAGTGATAGCTCCATTGATTCTTATATAGTCCCACTCTCGTGTATAGGGATGGCAGAGCAATATTATTATTGGGGAGTGATTGCTATGTTTCTCATATTCCTTGATAATATCACTATGCATGGGCGTAGTCCTGTCTCGCAATGATTGCCAAGTATAATTGCACTAACTATGATATGCTAAACTGTATAGTTAAGAATAACTTAGGAAATATTCTTGTAGTTCGTCCTAATTCCATGCTAATGACTTGCTAGAATATCTAATTGAGATGCTTATCATATTTATATGTGGCTAAGTTATGCTGATCAGATTAATTATCTTTGTCACAATTTATACTTTATCTATCTTTTATGTGACACTTATCCCTGTATGAAAGAGATAGATAACTGCTCTCAATTATACATGCAATGATAGATACTCAGTCCTATATTCCATTCTATAATCAATATTGATGTTTAGCAATCCCTTTCCAGTGGTAAAAATATAAATAACGATACCTAGAATACTTCTCGGTTAAAATGCTATATCGGTATTAATTTGTGCCCTTGCAGATCTCATTTATTATTTATTCAGAAGAGCAATTGCATATTTCAATACCGAGTGTTTCATGTCATGCTGGGGATGACAACTTGGCTGAAGTGGCATGAGGGATAGGTTTGGCATTTTTGGCGCCGTTATCAGAATTAGAAAACTAAGTCTACTTTTGGTAGTGACGTTAAGAATGCCCAACAGTGACACCAACGAGTGAATTTGTGTGCGTGCTCCCCTTTCTGGATGGTGATGCAAGAATAACATAGATATTTATCTTGGTTCGAGCAAGAAGAGGCCCTACGTCCAGTGGGAGAGGAGACTTTGTATTATTTCGCACCTAAGTGCTTGTACAGGGGCGAATACAAGCGAATGTATCCGAGGATTCTAAGTTCTAGCTGATGGTGGTGTATGGAACATATCTTGCGAGTTGCACACTGGAACTCTCTCTCTATGTCGCCCTCAGTGTCCCCTTTTATAGTTCCAAGTGGAGACCTAGGTTACAAGGTGTAGGCATTAGAATAAGCCTCAATAGGGGTATGGCGCTCTGACCTACTCGAGGCTTCTGTACCGATGTGGCCTCGAGCCGCCTTGTTACAGGGTACTTTGGTGTTGATGGCGCGTGCTTCTGAATTCAGCTCCTGTACATCATCTTGGATTGGCTTAGGCGCGAGCACGCTTGTACGTCGCGGCAGTAGTGACATCCGGGGTGGTTGAAGTGCTGACTTCCATCGCCTGATTCTTCCCTGAGAAGGGACGTGCCTACTCGAGGGTCGGGTCGCACGAGCGGCCTTGCTACATGGGAGCGCTGACCTTAGGTGTCTCAAGGGGTGCCGTGATGGGATATCGTGTCTGCCACGCTGCGCCGAGTCATACTCTTGCCCATCCTGGGGGATAAAGCTAGAAAAAGGGAAGATTTGATGGGTGCCTGTTCCCTATCACGTTTCCCGTGACTATCGGGTTAGGTGGGAGCATGGTAGACGCATTAAATGCACTGGCTTTCGTACCCACGTTAGGCGGCGGGAGGCACTTTTGCGCTCGAAGCCCACCGATTCGCTCGAGCCACTCTCGTACTCGACGGTCACAGCTCCTCGAGCCCGTGTCGATTCACAGGACCCTATTTTCGTGTTCGAGGCCATGATCGACATCGATACCTGGCGATTATGTGTCTATGTCAGAGCGTCGAGTTGCAGCCTCAATTTGCTTGTGAATCCTCTTGTTATGAGTGTAGGCCGGGATAGCTCTTGTTCATATCCTCGACAGTAGCCCCCGAGCCTCTGTTCGAGCACTTGTGCTCGAGCAGAGGTTCTTCCGGTGGTCGAGTTTCTGTGGGGGTCACACGAGCGACCCTCACGGGGGTAGCCCCTGAGCCCTTGGAGGAGTTTTGGACTCCTTCAAGGGCTATATTGCTTTTTCAGGCGGGACTGCTCCTGATCGCCCTTTTCTCCGAAAGGCATTTGTTTCGGAAGGGAGCCTCCGACCCTTAATGGCCGGCCCTACCTTTTTGAGGCTAGGAGCATGGTGTACTCCCAGGGGAGCGAGTGTCATCGTCCTGGGTGAGCTCCTGTCGTGCAATCCAAGAGAGAACCCATGCCCCGGAGGTGTCCTCATTAAAGCTAGGCTAGCGTGGTTTGGGATACTGGTCTCGTTCCATAAATTCCAGCGGCTCGATGCCTCCCTCCGTGGGGATTCATCCCGACCTCCTTGCCCCTGCCTTGGATACTCCCAGTGAGTTCTCGAGGTAGGCCTTGTTTTCGCCCCCTCGATGGGTGTCCCTGACTCTGGTACTCGAGGGCGACCATCGAAACCATCCGGTGGGCCGGTCTGTGCTCCCTCGAGATTCTTATGGCGGCGCGCGCCTGGCTTACCTTGCAGTGGAAGGAAGAGTCGTGGCGGTTCGTTTTCTTGCTCATTGGTTGCGTCTTTTTAGGAGGGAGCTGTTGCGGCGCGGTTTCGTTGGTTGAATTTGTAACGTCCTGTCAGAGAGAGAGAGGAAGAGGACCGTTAGGCGGCGCATTTACTGAGGGGGCTACCGCGTTTGTCGGATCCGCCCGTTGGGCGGGCGTCTATAAATATTGAGGGATCGCCCGACTACTGTCTCTTCCGCATTCTGTCATTGCTCTCGCCCTTGCTCTCCTGCATCCTCTTGCCTTCTTGAAGCATAGCGCACCCTCGAGTGAAAAGGTCTGTAGAGCCACCTTCCACCTCCTGCCAAGATGCCCGTGAGACTCGTCACCGCTGACGATTGGCGCCTGTTGTCCATGACGGAGCGCTGGTTGAGGGACCTGGAGAAGGAGGGGCTTTTGTGCCCTCGTGTTTCCTCGACGCAGCCTGAATGGATTACGCTGCCGGCGGATCACCAGGAACCGAACCCGCCAAGTGGCTACATCATCTCCTTCACCAAGTTCCATCACCACAACCTTGGATCCCCTCCAAGCTGCTTCATGAGGGCGCTCTGCTTCCACTACGGCGTCGAGCTCCAACATTTCTTCCCAAACACCATCACTGCTGCAGCGGTCTTTGCCGCGGTGTGTGAGGGCTACCTGGGGGTGATGCCGCACTGGGACTTTTGGCTCCACCTCTACCTAGGCGAGCTCTTCCATGCTCTCGGTGGAGCCACAGGGGTGAGGAAGCCGGTGCGAGCCAGCTGCCTCACCCTGGTGAAGAAGACAGGTCAAGCAGAGGAGCCTTGAGACTACATCCCCATCGGGTTGACATCTAATCTATGATGAAACTTGCTGGGTGATGTAATTTTGTGAAGCTAAAGCTAAGAAAAATCTGAAATCTGATGTTTGACACTTTTTGATAGGGTTTCACATTTATGCCTTTAATGTCTTTGGTAGCTTGTCATTTTTGTACACTACAATCTACATGTTCAGTGGCCATGACAATTATATAGTAACGTTGTTGTAGCATAAGTGGCGTGTTGTAATTTTGTTGGAATTTTTAGAGCACTGGTATTATATGCCCATTAATTCACCTTAATAATCACATAAATAGAAAAGGGGATATTAAAATTGAGTTTTGACCTTGCCATGATGTTTTCACAAGTTTCTTAGATATGTTCTAGCTACTGGTACTTTTGGTTTGGATCAATGTTACTTTCTTAATATGTGCTAGAATATTATTTTGCTATTTATGCCTTGTCTAGAGCAGATTTTGGGTAGTCTGTAGATGTTCCTTAAAAACTGCTTGAAGATGAAGGTTGCTGGGAAACTTGTCTATAGCAAACTTGTAGCTAACTTACTTATCTACCTTGTGTCCAAATTTCATAGCAAGTGGCTTAGAAGTTAAGACTGTTACAAGTTGCTGCTGCAAAATGCTTGCTCTCTGGATTTTCCAGAGTAGACCTGAAACATTGTCTGTTTTGACCTATTTCTGTTGGTAATCTTTCTGTCGAGCGTGTCAATAGGGGGTACCGCAGCGAACATTTCTGATGAAAATATCCAAAGACAACTTGAGGGTCAGGCTCGACGATCTAGTGCAAACATAAGTTCGTCTACAACTACTACTGCAAGACCCTTTACTAGGAATTCTCAAATACCAATGTTCCAGATGCCTAACGCATCGGCAGCTCTAATGCTGACGCATCAAATGTTTATGATGCAGCCAGGGTATGTTAATTCAATGATGATGTCCAATTATCAACCATCGGCAGGGCCTACGCCTATGAATGTTAACAATGGATGGACAGGGCAGTTTGTCTTTCCACAAATGCCTCAGCAGGATCATCAGGCTATAGGATTTCAACAGGGACCAGTGCAACCTGGTTTTCAAAATCAAGGATTGATTAATCAACCGATGAATCTTGCTCAGCAAATTGGTGGTCAACAGGTGGTGGTTAATCCCATGTTCCGCGGAAATCGAACACCGCAAAGACACGTGGAAGCTTACCAACAGGTGCCAGATCCACAACGTGCTCATCGGCAAGATGTTGATGCCTATTGGACCGATAAGATAGCCGAGGTCATGAGAGACCAATTCGGAATAAAACCGAAGGTCAATACTTACTCTTATCGGACACCATATCCTCCTGCATATGATTTGATCCCGCTTCCTAATCGGTACAAGGTGCCGGAGTTCACCAAGTTCTCTGGACAAGATGACACGTCAACCATGGAACATGTTAATCCAGTGTGGGGAGGCTGCTAATAGAGATGAGTTAAGGGTTCGTTTATTCTCATCATCTTTGTCTGGATCGGCCTTTACTTGGTTTATATCATTACCTCCAAACTCAGTGATTACTTGGGCTGATCTAGAAAAGCAATTCCATAAATACTTCTTTTTTGGAGTTCATGAGAAGAAGATTACCGATTTAGTCAGGCTAAGGTAGCGCAATGATGAATCGGTTGAAAGCTTTGTGCAGAGGTTGCGAGATGCTAAGAATAAATGCTATAATATGGTTCTGGATGATCGGCAGCTAGCCGATTTAGCTTTCCAAGGATTGTTGCCACACATTAAAGACAAGTATGCTTCTCAAGAATTTGAAAGCCTAAGTCATCTAGTGCAGAGGATCTCTGACCAAGACATCAAAGCTTTTGAACCTAAGAGAGCATGAAACAAAAAGGTGTCATTTGTCAATGAGGCAACAAGCTCAGATTCTGATGAAGAACCAGTCATCGGCTTGGCAGAGTGGGTAAAAAATAAGAAGCCGATGTCTTGCCCTTTTGGGCATAGAGCCAAAAAAGTTTGCATTCGACGTCACCAAAGCCGATAGGATATTTGACTTTCTGCTTCACGAGGGCAGATTAAATTATCGCCTAACCATGTGATTCCATCGATAGAAGAGTTAAAGAAAATCAAGTATTGTAAGTGGCATAATGCAGCATCTCATAATACAAATAAATGCAAAGTGTTCAGTCAACAGCTGCAATCGGCTATAGAGTCTGGGAGAATTAAGTTCGATACCTCCAAAGCTCAGAAGCCGATAAAGATCGACCAACATCCTTTCACCACAAATATGTTGGATGCTAAGGGAAAGACTAAATCTTGACATCAGAAGTAGCTGAAAGAAGCTCATCGGTAGATCCTCAGCATCAGATTACTGCCGATGACACCAAAGTCAAGGGCTTAATCCAGGAAGGAACTAGCTCAGGAAGACCTCCTCGATCCGGCATTATAATCACTCATAGGAGGCATCGGGAAACCTGGCAGCAGTGTGAAGATCGGTATCATCGCCAACAGGAAGATCGTCGCCGGGAAGAAGAAAGACGCCGACAAGAGTTGGATCAGCATAAAGATCATTAGAGTTGCCCATTTTTCATCCACTGTTGGGAGCAAAACATCAAACTACCAACTGTTAGAGACTGCCCTGAGTGCAATGGTTATAATCGGTTTGATAGACCAAATCGGCAGTATCAGGACAATAATCGGCGTTTTGGTGGGCCGATTTGAGGAAGAACATCAGTTCATGATTGGCTGGGGGCAGGCTTAGTGTGCACGATAGGCTTAGTGAACGTGTTAGCTATTTTCCAAGAAACTAAGAGGAGCTTGAGGAGATGGCAGAAGCGCGAGTTCCTGATGAGTTCATATTTTGCAGAGATGCTAATACTTATCGGGTGGAATCAAGGGAAAACCATTGTCAATCGGTGAGGCAACCACAACTTCCACCATGGTGTCCAGAAGGGTTGACAAGGACACAGAAGAGGAGGTTGCAACGAGAGCGACAAGAAGAACTGAATAGGATAGAGAATTCTGCTAAGTCTGGAGATCGGTAGCAGTCAGATCCTAAGGGAAAATGTCCATTGCTAGACGTTAATATGGTGTTTATGTTGCTAATGGAATTCCTTGCGCCCTTCAGTGATGATGAGGAGGTAGATTTTACCGATCAGATAGCTCAGTTGGCCCTGGATCCGATGACGGCTATTTTTGAAAAGCCCGCTGATAATGAGAGGCAACACCTTAAAGCTCTATTTGTCAAAGGTAGAGTTGATGGGCAGCCGATGACCAAGATACTTGTTGATGGTGGGGTTGCTATCAATATTATGCCATATGCAGTCTATCGGAAGCTTGGAAAAAGGGATCAAGATTTGACCAAGACCGATATGATGCTAAAGGATTTTGAAGGGAATATGTCTCCAGTCAAGGGAGCCATATGTGTTGAGTTGACCATCGGCAGCAAGACCTTGCCGACAACTATCTTTGTCATCAGTGGAAAGGGTTGTCGACAAAAGCTAGTTAGCAGTCTACCTTGGGGTATACCCACGGTAGTAGTTTATCGGTAGATGGTGCGCAAGCTATGAACTTGATGGTGACGCAAGACACGGGCAAGATTTTTATCCAGGTTCGGCCGCCGTGTGGGCGTAATACCTACGTCTTGCATCTGATTGTATTGCTGTGGATTGTATTGAGTTGAGATGAATCGTCCTAGGGGGGTCACTTGCCTCTCCTTATATAGTCTAGAGGGCAGGGTTACAGATATGGAAACTAATCCTAGTCGGTTACAATTGCCATAGATAACACGATATCAATTCCTATTCTAACCGACTAGAATCTGGCTTGATCTCTGCGTCTTGTTCCCTTGCGTGAGACTCCGAATAGTTGGATCAAGCCTCGAACTGTCTCGTGCTGGGCCAAGCCTCTTGGCCCAAGTCTAGCCGTAAGGGTATAGGGGTTTATACCCCCACAGCTAGTCCCCGAGCACCGTGAATTATGATGTAACACGCCGTCTTGAGCATCTTCGACCAGTGAGACTTGACGTCTTCAATAAGTAGGAAAGTCGCCCAAGCAGTTGCAACGGTATTTCGACCATCTTGAAAACCAGTTGACCAACATCAATCATCGAGGAAGCAAGTTGTTCGAAGAATGCATGGTGAAAAAAGATTCCTTTCCTAGTGAAGTGTGCCCACTTTACTTTTCTGAAAAGTATTGATTTTCAAAAAGCAAGCATGTTCACCGCAAGGTGAAGTGTGCCCACTTAGTCCCCGAGCCTGGTAGTAGGTGACGTAGGCACGTGGTGCCAGGGTCTAAAGAGAAAATATCATCTTAAAATTTCTGATACTAACATGCATCGCTAGATGCATCGTACCGATGTAGTCCCCGAGCTTGCTGGAAGGCGAAGTATGAGCCTTGTAGCAAGGTCTAAAAAATTTAAAATTACCGAGATGGAAGTTATGCAGTCAAATTTACTAGACTCCGAGCATATCACGCTCGTCTGCGATGGAGTAGACTGGTTGACCAGTCCCCGAGCGTATCATCCTCGATGGTCGATATAGTCCCCAGACTCTCAAATGGGTGAGCTGGTCGACCAGTCCCCGAGCGTATAATGCTCGGTGGTCGGTACAGTCCCCAGATTTTCAAACGAGTATGCTAATCGGCCAGTCCCCGAGTGTATCACGCTCGGTGGTCGGTACAATTGATCAAGATGTCAATTTAGCAGACTGGTCGACCAGTCCTCGAGCTTGTCATGCTCGGTGGTCGGTGCAATCAACAAGTATGCCATGTCAGTTCCACCAACAGACCTGCTTCTCTTTTTGAAAAAAGTATGTCGCCGTAATAATGCGCGATGTGACGGAGCATCCTGGCACATTGTCAGGCTGTTGCGTAGAAAGGTACGCTCGGTAACTGTGCAGCCGCTCTTTGCACGGTCCATGAAAAGGAAACCATCAATTATGCAGAAAAGCAACCATATTAACTGCGATAATTATTGAAAACCGAAGCGCCGTGGCCGCCGCAAAATCCGCCCACTTCCCCATAACGCTGGAAGTGGTAGAGGTGGAGTCACTGTTATAAAAAGCTCGATACGACATCCATACTGTTTACCCTACTTTCGCTTACAAGCCACTTGCCCTTGCCATTGCTGCCTCCTTCCACTGACATCCTCAACATCCAGTTCAAAATTCTCCCTGCGGCATCAATGGCGAAGAGCGATTCGAAGAAAAGGGCCGAGTTGATGGCCAAGGAATGGAAAAAGTCCCGGAGCAGCACGAGGCCCCTCAACGACCTCGTCGGAATGGGACTGCTACACAACCAGGAGCTCGGCGGCTGGAGGGCACCAGAGGGGGAGAGCTACCCCGACCCCCACGCCGGTGAGATTGTTGTTTTGAGGATTTCTTCAAAAGGGGCTTTGAGATTCCCGTCCATCCTTTTCTCTACGGCCTTCTTCTCTACTATGAGATCGAGATTTGCAATCTGCACCGGAACTCCGTTCTCCTCATCTCTACCTTCATTCACTTGTGCGAAGCCTATGTTGGAATAGAGCAGCACTTCGATCTCTTCCGCTATCTTTTCTATTTGCGGAAGAAAGGAGCAGTTGGAGGCTCGAAGATTGCATGTGGAGTATACCTCAATCTGTGAGACAGGATGAAGAACCGGTACCTCAGCTGCCCATGGAACACTTCCCTCACCGAATGGTACAAGATGTGGTTCTACATCAGAGAAGAGCCGGGCAGCGTCACGTTCTGCGACGTGGGCTACATCCCCGAGAAGAGGGTCAGCTAGACAGACCGTCTAGAGTACACCGGTCAAGTGGCAGAGCTGATGAGCCTGATCGACTGGTCCCGCTTAGACGTGCTAGGAGTGGTCGGGAACTTCCTTGTGCGATGAATGATGCCTTGCCAGAAGAGGGTTCACTCGGTGTATTAGTACGCAGGGAGCCAAGACCTGACCAGGATGTGCCCGGATGGTCTGGAGAAGACAGAGGTCCAGCAACTGATGAACGAGTTATTCAACTTGTCTGATGATAACTTAATTCGAAGTGATGACCGGATGCACGCCTTCAAGCTGGGACGGTCAGCTCCTAAGGTAAACAAGTACCTTTATTGATTTGAATTGCTATGTGAATACTATAGCTTTTGTCTTATGACTTGCCATTTATTCTATTGTAGATAGAGACATTGACCGGTGCTCGGTGTACGTATCACTAGCACCCGGTATGGACCAGCCTGCTGGGGTGGACCCGACAGTGGACGATGCTGCTCGGTGTCCCCAATACACCAGCAACGAAGAAGACCAAAACTGACCAGCGCTGACCACCGAGGACAGGGTGGCGGGGAAAAGGCCAATGGCCGCAGAGCCATCCCCTACGGAGGCATTGCCGGTGGAGACCAGCTAGGCTCCGAAGCATCGCCGCCTCGTGAGGATCGCCGACGACGAGGACGAAGAGGAGGAGGCTGCGCCATCTTTGGTCCGAAGACCGCGCAGTCGGCCTAACGTCGCGCTGATCACCGCTGGTCGGGTGACCAGTGATCCTCCTGCCCCGCACACCGAGCCGACGCGACTTGGGGGGGCAGAGGCAGCAGCGGCGACTGGTAGGACCAGGAGGAGGTTCTTCGCAATAACGCACAGGCGCTCCGACATGTGAGTTCTACAACTTGCCTTCTGCACTTCCTCCTATTTTTTTGTTGTCAATTTTGACGTCAACATGATGCCATTTTTTTGCTAGTGTGGCATTGGATGTTGACCCGGGCAACATCGCCGGCCATAGAGTAGCCGAGCCGGCGGTTGCCATTGAAAATGCCGCCGAACAGACCACCCGGGAGCAAACTGAGGAGCAGCCCACGGGTGTGACCGTGGCGGAGACTGTCGAGGAGGACCCGGCTCAAGCAAGGGCGGTGGCAAGTACCCCGACACGGGACGATGAAGCTGTAAGGGTGCCTCCCCCGAGCAGTGTCGCGGAGTAGGGAGACAAAGCCCCAATTCCCCCGCCAGCTGAAGAAAGGAGGACCCCAACCCCAACATACCATTGAATTTTTTGAAAACTTTTTCTTTTCCATCATTCTCTTTTTGTCTATTAGAGACACATGGCTATGTGGCTAATTCTACTATTGGGCACTTGCCCATTTATTTTTTATTTTTATTTTTTCGAGGTTCCGGACACATGTCCCTTTTTATTTCCTCCTGATCTTTCTTTTTGAGGTTTTGGACACATGTCCCTTTTTATTTCCTCGGATGCTTTATTTTCTTTTTCATAGCCATATGCCTTCTAACAAACTTTTGAGATGATAACATAATGAAATATTTTTGTTTTCAATGGTATGACAACCTCTCAAAGGGTCAACAAAGCTTAATCTAACTCAATGTGATTATTTTTTTTGTAAAAACTCCAGAACTCTAGCGTTGTTTAGAACAGGATACTAGCAGCTCAGATCATCACAAATATATCCATTAATTACTTTAGACTTTAGATAGAGCATTTTGCAACCCACGCATTTAATCATTTTATTAATTTGGAGAATTCAAGGTTGAAACTAGATACTGGAAAGAAATTACGGTAGAGCAACTATTCATCATTTCAACAAGGAAGAAGCATATATCTTACATCACATATAAGAGTGGAATTATATTTTTGTCTTTTTAACATTTTTCATTTTTTTATATGCAATAATTAAAATATGGAAATTTCATACAGTAAACATGCTAGTTTAAAATTAAGGATGCATGAAAATAAATATGCAATGCAGATAACCTCGGGATTGGGGGTCCTCCCCCAAGCTAGCTTTTGGCCGGTGTTTATTATTAATATTGTTATATTTTTTTTCAGGGCTTACCTTTTTAGGTCTGGTGAGCAAGACCTTTTTCTCCCGTGCTTGGTGATGGATCTCCTTGTCCAGGAGAAGTGGACGGAGATGCTTGTTCCTTCTTTGGCCTCCACTTCATCTGATTGCTTTTTGGTGGTGTGGTGGCCTTTTGGATCTCCTTCCATACCTTCTTTGGTGGAAGGGGACTCTCTTTAATAATTTCAGGCTGTATCTGCACCTCTTTTATCTGTTTATTTGGTCCATATCTAACCCGGATCATTGAGCATTGCTCTTGATTCCTTGGTTTGAACTCAAACTTCTCCTCCTTCCCATTGATTTGTAAACTGATCTTTCCTTCCTTCACATCAATCTGTGCTCTTGCGGTGCTCAAGAAGGGTCTCCCAAGGATCAATGGTGATTCCTTGGTTAACTCCATATCAAGCACCACAAAGTCCACGGGAACACACAATCCTCTGATTTGTACTGGTACATCTTCGGCTATTCCCATTGGATGCCTGACCGATGAGTCGGCCAGTTGGAGAGTCATCGTGGTTGGCTTGAGTTGAGTGAAGTTGAGCTGGTCAAAGACAACTTTAGGCATCACACTTACGCTTGCACCTAAATCACATAGCGCATGATCAAAGCGCTGAGTTCCGATTGAGCATGTGATTGTAGGGCACCCTGGGTCCTTCCTCTTCTCCAGGAGACAGTTGTGTATAGCAGCGCTACACTCTTCCGTCAGCTTAATTGTTTCAGTGGATGGCAGTGGGCGCTTGTTGTTGATGGTATCCTTGATGTACTTGGCATAAGAAGGTACATGTAGAACGTCCATCAAAGGAACGCTTATATGTATCTTCTTGATCATCTCAACAAAGCGAGTGAATTGTTCATCCACAGCTGGTTTTCTATTTCTTGTGGGAAATGGCAGGTACGTGGTGTCCGTGTACCCCAATGGGTCTTTTGGTGCCATTTTCTCTTCTTCTGGTCTGACATCGTTTTGGGTTTTCTTTGTTATCTCCTATTGCTCTTTGTCCTTCCCTGCATCAGCGTTAGGGTTCGGTGGATCACGAGTGGTCTTACCACCCCTCGTGGTGACCGCTTTTACATTTTCAGAATTATTTTTATGTTCAGTAGGAAGGACAGCAGCTATCTGAGCTATTTGTGTTTCAAGCATCTTATTAAAGCTCAGTTGATTATGAATAGAAGAAGTCAAGTTTTCTAATTTTGTATTTACATTTTCTAAAACCTTATCATTGGACAACAACTTTTTTGTTAAGTTTTCATTTATTTTAGCTTGTCCAAGAAATAGGTCTTTTAATGAAGGTTGATTCGAATTAAAACTCGAATTACCTTGGAATGAAGAGCGTGACTGATTATTCCAACCATTACCTTGGTTGGCGCCTCCTTGTTGGTGAAACCCGTTGTTGATGTAGGCAGCGTCTTCACGGGTTTCGGGGCAATCATTCCCCAAATGGCAAACTTCTCCATAGACCTCGCACGTCATGTGCGAGTCTATGTCCTTCACCGAGTTCGAGGGATTCTCTTGGTTCCTCTCGGTGAGTTGCTTCATCAATAAATCTATTTTTGCGGCAAGCATATCCGTCTCCTTCACGGTATGCATGCTTTTTTGTGTTTTGGCAGCCGGTGGTTGAGTCATGTCCTCCCCCCAGCTCTGGTGTTCTACCATCTTCTCGATCAGGGCCTTGGCCCCGGCGGTGGTAAGTGATAGGAACGCGCCTCCAGCGGTGGCTTGTTGACACTTCTTAACGCAACCACCGGATATCGGCGACGGCGCCAGAAGTGCCCTGGTAGGGTAACTCTATTTACTATTGGATAATTCTGCAAGCGCACAGAATGTACCGCTGTAGCACTTCACCAAGGAGTATTCCAAGGTATCGTAATTTATATTTTCCCAAGGGAAAGCGGCTAAGTGTGTTTAACAAAAAGGGGAATGAGATTCCTTGAGTTATCTAGTATCAACTAGTGAATAAGGGTGGTAAATAACGAATAGGAAGGGTAGTGGTGAATCCAAGGTCCTATGCTAAAGGTAAATGGTAGAGTTAGCTAGGTGGGAGGACAACGAGTGAGTAAAGGACTCCTATGTATCTAACTTGACTTCTGTGACTTACTTTAATAGATAATTGTCTTAACTACGCTAGAGCCTTACTAACTGTGTGCGAGGGATAGCCGAGCTGGTAAGACGCTTAGAAGGTTTTTCACCTAACCCCTTACCGAAAGCGACTATTGGGCTTATGGACGCCTTACCTTTTAAGAACTAGCCTGTACGTGAGGAGAACCTAATGCCGCCCACGATCTGTCACCTACTAGGGAGTGCGCTCCTACTTTCCGTTCAAGCCAGCGGTAATCAAAGGTAATCTTAAGTATGAGCACCACGCTCACACTTAATCCTACAACGCTAACTAGTTGCAGCTAGCTAGAGCTCCTATACAAGATAGGACGATGATGCACACACAGGAGTGGTTACAGGTCACTAACTTCACTAAGACAACTATATTACTAAAGTAAATGCACAACAAGACTAAAAGACTTGCACTAAGTAAGAACTCAGTAAAGTAAAGTAAGAATAATATATTAATAAAAGGAAAGTCTTACAAAAGTAGAAAGGTACAAGAGCTATACCAGACTCTCCAGAAGACGACTCCGGAGACCCCGAGCTTCGCTCGACTCGACTCTAACTCCCACTCTAGACTAACTACTACTCTACTTGTATGCTTGGAACTTGTAATGCACTTGGCCTTGGAATTGCACACCTGAAATGAAGGATGGAGGCTGCCTTTTATAGAGGGAGATGGAGTAGGGGTTACTCCATCGCCACGTCATCGATCCGCGTGACATCTTCTCTCCACCCTTGGATCAAACCGACCTCACAACCGCCATTTGATCAATGGCAGGGGCAAATCAACATGTGGGACATGTGGGGAAGGTCGGTGGGAGGCCACCGACCCTGGAACCGCCTTTGATGTGGGGTCGGGCGACCCCACTTCTGGGCCTCTGGGCCCACCACCAGTGTCCACAGGGGTCCCTTATGTCGGTGGACTAGGTGGCACACCTGGGTCCCACCAAAGAGGGGTCGGGCGACCCCCTCCCTGTGGGCCCAGGGTGTCACCTGTTGTCCCCTCGATCTCCTCTTGATGATTCTGATGTTGGCTTTGTCAAATAATGTCTTGAATTTGTTGTTCCTGCATAAACAAGCTAAGAGTACAAGTGGAACTAGTTATGGATAAAATATGTTCATGTCATGTCGTTTCCCCTTGCAACCGAGGCATGTTGACGGTGTTTTGTATGTGGATTTCTATGGTATATCCACCGTCAACAAGATCCCCCAAGCTTAACCTTTGCTCGTCCCGAGCAAACAATCAAACTTAGCCTCGGTGGATCAGGTATTGTTACTATGTTCACATTTCAAGAGTACCATGTGTACAACAATGTTCTTCTCTTTGCATGAAAAATTTAGCTATGTAAACTTACCCCTATTACCTTAGTCCCTTATGGGGCTTATGGCTTTTCCTTTGTCTTAGGTGGTTGAGAGACAGAACAGTTTGACTTGAGCACTAACTTTCTCATTCTTAGCAAGTTTCATATCAGAGGTTTTGTGATATTTTCAAAAGAAAGCTTAAATGTTCCTCTTATGGTTCTCTCATGTCACTCAAATGGTGTATGATTCCTCACCAAGGCATATGGTAAGAGTTGCCTTCTCTATTTCATCCTATTTCTAAAAGGCTTATGTGGAGTTCAAGGTAGGGATGAAAGGAGATAGCATACTTACTTTGCATATATTGCGAAGTCAAAGCTCGGATCCTTGAAGAGAAGTGTCATACTCCCAGATCAAGATGTGCAAGTGTGATATATGGTGGACTAGGTTGCTCCTTTATTTGATAGACTCTCTATGTATTGAGACATGGCTAGCCTTTTTTTTTATATATATATGAGCTTTCATGTGCTCAATTTTCTTTTTCTGTGGACTTGCATATGTCCATCTTTTTATTTCATTTTGCCTGGCCTTTTGATGTCTCATTTACCAAATAATGCTTAGAGAGATGTTCTAACATTTAGAGTATGGAGCAACCTATTTAGTGGATGCGAAATACATGTGGTTGCGTACTTCCAGTGTAGAAGCAGCATATATATATGTGGTGTGTACGTGATCTTGATCTTAGGAGCATGAAAAGTCTCTTAACAAAGGTCAACAAGACTTGACGACACTCAACACAAAGCAAATAGCTTATGTGGAAAGATTGCAATTATGTAAAGTAGATATGGCTGTGGTAGGAATTCATCACCATTGAGGAACAATTAAGGTTTTGATCATTTTAAGAATAAATCTCTGATAATCATGCATGCTTAGAAAAATATTATAGTAGCTCTTGTCTTACTATCTCATGTCCCACAACAACTTAGACTTAGTTCTAGCACTTGCAACCCACAAAGTTTTTAGGTTCATGGCAGTTTAAGTAAGCTAAGTGATCCATACTTAGAGAAATACTAAGTTGTATACTAGGCACTAGAGAAACATTAACAAGAAACTAGTCATAATTTCCATGAGGGATATAAACATACATGAAGCATATATGCTAAAGGGAAATGCTAATAAATATATATATATATTTTTTTTTTAAGTAAGAATGATAAAATGCATGAAAATAAATAGGATAGAATACTTACCTTAGTGGGGGAGAGGATCTCCCCCAAGCTAGATCTTCGCTCACTGTGGTGGCGGGAAATTCTGGTACCATCCAGCCCAGCGTTGTGCGTCTTCCTCTCGCACACGTCGGATATGTTGGCCGTTTTGTAACGCCAGTTGCAATGTTGCTTCTTGCCCAATCTGCAATTCGCCCATGTCATTAATGAGACTGTCCATACCTGTGGGCTGGTGACGCCTAGCCCTGTCCCTTGGGCGTGGAGTGCGTTGTGGAGGTAGACCCTTGAGTCTGAAGCATCCACTGACATAGCTTCATCGCCCTCTTCAACGTCATGGTGCGAGGATCCTCCTTGCTCCATCTGGGCGGCTTGCATCATCCTTCTTGTCACCCTGCGTGTCCCTGCAACATCTGGACTTGCCACTCGGGCTAGTCTAATGGTAAGTGTGCGGACCCCATACAACCGGCGCCTCGCACATGGGAGAGGAATTTCGGTTGTATAGCCCGGATAAATCATTTTAAGTTCACCATTTGGATCTCTTATGAGCATGTTAGCATTGATAAAGAAGTTCTCATCTACCACTCCTCTAACATAGCCAATGTCTTCAAAATAATGTGATTCAAGTAATCCAAAAGTATCGGCTATTCGAGTAATAAAGGATGTGAAATAGATGGGCTTCCCATACTCAATAGAGTTAAGCCAATAGTTCACTAGCAGTTTCACAGGGGAGACCTTGATTTTACTAACCATGGCATAGAGAATTTTAAGTTCATCATCAATTAAAGTATCAGTTCCCATGCCAGGATATAGAGTGCACATGATCCAGAAGTGAAGAAAGCGCAAGGTTGGATTATGGATTTCAATGGGAGTAGGATTTGAACAATCATTAGAGCCAGAAATTGCTTTCCAGAATCTAAATTTATCGAACATTCTAGTGGCATGATCTAGATCAAGTTCACATTCATGTTCACACCCTAAAGCAGTGTTTAGCAAACTCCAATTTAATTGATGTTCTTGCTCACACATGCGAAAAGATATTCCATTATTTGTGAGTTTTAGGGTGCATAGAAATTCCTTAGCAAGCAATTCTTTTCCAAATTCAGGCACTTGCCAAAAACTACTCCAACCAATTGCTCTAAACACCTTATCGAATTCAACATCCATACCTGTGCGGGCCAAAAGGTCCGGATCGATGATGCTAGTGTGTAGGAAGAGACTTTCTCGGATGATGTAGTACCTTTGCAACTCTTCTTGGCTTAACATGAGGCCGCTCTCGGGCTCTCTCATCCTTGATGGAGGCTCGTAGGGTACCATCCCATGGTAACCTTCTTCTTCCTCCCTTCCATGAGCATGGTGAGAGCCTTGAGAAGAGCTCTCACCCTTTGCTTTCTTGAACTTGCCGAAGATATGCTTCTTCATCCTCCTACACAAGTGAGGCAAAACAAGCTCCTACTACTACTACTATGCAAGGGGAATCTTTTTGGGTTTTTGTTTTGATGACTATTTCTAAACTAAACTTGAGAAATGGCTTGTAACAAAGAGAGAAGAGAAGGGATTGTGAGCTCGAAATGGTTCTGGTGGTTTTGGGTGTGGAGTTGAGCTCACAATGCTGTGGTATTTATAGGGGGAGAAGGGCAAGTAGTGGACCCACAATATAGGGGTCGGCCGACCCCCCCTAGAAGCACTTTGAATTTGAACTTAGCTTTATACAGGGAACCATTCTGCATGCTTTCAAGATTTTGCAGAGATGGTCCAAAATGGGGGTCGGCCGACCCCCATCCTAGCCCCTCCTCCACTTTAAACATTGTGTCATTGATTGTCCAGAAAAGTAAAGGCTAGGTGTGGACCAAAAGTTTTCAAATTGTTTCTGAGATTCCCTGTTTTAGTGCTTTGTGAAAGGTAAAAGATGAATGGCAAAAGTGGAGACATGTCTAAAGTGATTCCTATGGACCATGGGAGCACTCAAGCATGCCTAGGTGACCACTTTGCAGAATTTAAGCTAGTGGAGTGGTCCCAAAAGAATCAAAGATGAAAGGAGCATCTTATGACTAAAGTAAAGGATCAAGGGACCACTCTTTTTCAAACTTTAGCTAGTGTTACAAGCATAGGACTCCATTGTGATTCAAATGGTGGCCAGCAGGAGGCAAGTGGGGCCAATATGGGGGTCGGCCGACCCCCACATTGGAGCTCCCAGAGCATCCAAGTGCTGGGTTGGAACCTCTATGACTAGCAAGGTTGAAATGTGGTGAAGTGGGCCCCAAGGTGGGGTCGGGCGACCGCCCTTTGGGAGCTCCAGCAGCTCAAATTTTTATGACAAGTTATTCTCAAGATTTTATTTATTATGGCTAAACATTTTGTCGAAATAAGATATGCAAAATTCAAAGTAAGAATGCAATTGAAAAGTGAATAGTAGAAATTGAAATGCAGAAAATAAATATGGGATAACTACTGATTTACCTTATCAGCAAGGGCTCCATGTTTTAGGTCCGTAGAGCAGGACCTCTCCATCTTGTTCATTCTTCGGGTGCATCAGATGGTCCCGGAGACGTGGACCTTGATTGCACCTCTTTCTCCCGCCATACTTGCTTGGTATTGATTTTTGGTTCAGCGGGTTCCTCTTCTTTCTTTTCGGCCCTTTTGGCCGACTTACCTCTCTTGTCCCTTCGGCGTCGGATGTGGCGAGGCTTAGTCGGAGGTTCTTTGTCCTTCACCTGCATGTTAGCTTTATAACCATTGAATGGACATTTTACCTTCCATCCTGGGAATTGGAGGTGAATCTGGCCGGACCCCACATAGATGACTGCATTGACCGTGTTGAGGAATGGCCTTCCCAAGATGATCGAGACATCATTATTGGATCCCATATCCAAAATGATGAAGTCGGCAGGGACGTAGTCGTCTTGGACCTTTACCAGTATGTCCCTTGCCAACCCCTCAGGGAACCTGATCGTCTGATCTGCCATCTGCAAACGAACAAATGTGGGGTGCAAAGGCCCCCCTAGCAAATTATCATAAGTTACCTTGGCCATGATGTTGACACCCGATCCAAGGTCGCAGAAGGCGTTGTGGAAGACTTGCGGTCCGATCTCACAGGTGATGGTCGGCAGGCCTGGGTCGTCCTTCTTGGTGATGAAGGGCGAATCCAGAAGATAGCTCCAGTTGGATTGTACCGGAGGCTTACCGAACCTCGTAGTAACTAGTTTAACTCCTTCAATTGGGTCCTCAGGTTTCCCTGGGATCTTACCTTGCTCGAAGGATGGGACAGCTGCTGCTAATTGAGCTAATTGTGTTTCTAGCATTTTGTTAAAGCTCAACTGATTTTTCATAGCAGAGTTAAAGCTATCCAACTTTTCACTTAAGTTTTCAAGGATCTTATCATTAGCCATCATTTTCTTGTTAATGCTATCATTGATTTTAGATTGGCCTAAGACAAGATCTCTAAGAGAAGGTTGGTTACCAAAAGAATTATTGAAATTTTGATTGTAACCATTACCTTGATTACCTTGGTAGAAGGGGCGCGAGTTCCATTGCTGTTGTTGGGGCCGGTACCCATTGTTGTTGTTGTTGATGAAGCTCACTTCCTCCTTTGTTTCGGGACAATTGTTTCCCGAATGATCATCTCCTCCGCACACTTCGCACCATGAATCAGATTCAATGGCCCGTGCAGTGGCGTAAGGTTGAATGGTCTCTTGCTTGGAACTTTCCTCCATCTTCTTCATTAAGAGGTCCATCTTAGCAGAGAGCATGTCCACCTCATTCAAGGCATGGACACCTCTTCTCTTGGGTTGGAGGCGTTCCTCATTCCATCCTTGGTTTATAACCATCTTTTCAATGAGGTCCTTGGCATCCTTGACATTGTGTTGCAAGAATGCTCCTCCAGCGGCAGCATCAAGGTGACTACGGGCCAAACCGGTCAGGCCATGGTAGAAACCTTGGATTAGGAGCCACTCCTCTATCCCATGATGAGGACAGGCGCGAATGTACTCCTGCAGACGTTCCCATGCTTCGGGAATCGTCTCATCTGCTTGCTGTTGGAAGCTGGAAATCTTTCCACGAAGGGCGCTGGTCTTGCCCATCGGAAAGAACTTCTTGAGAAATGCATTGGCGCACCTCTCCCACGTGGTCACTTCACCCTTGTTGGCGTAGAACCATTGCTTCGCCTTCCCCAATAACGAGAATGGGAAGAGGCGAAGACGGATGGCGTCTGCGGCGACATTCTTGATGGTGAAGGTGCCGCACACCTCCAAGAAGTGTTGGAGATGGGCATTGGCATCCTCGTGTGGCTTTCCACAGAAGGGATTAGCTTGCACCATATTGATAAGCGCAGGCTTCAACTCAAAAGTCGCATCCCCCAAGTTAAGCTGCGGACCCGTGGCGACATTGTCAGCCGACGGCGCAGAGTACTCAGAGATGGTCTTCTGGGCCATAGCTTCTTTGATAACCGGTGCAGATACTCCTTCCTCTAACGGATTCAGGTTTGAGATGAACCTTTGAGGTGGAACTTGACGACGTCTAGTTCTCCTCAACAGTTGCTCAGGATCTTCAACGAAGTTTGACGGCAATTGGAAACCGCTCATACACTGTCAGGCTTCACAATAAAGGAAGACAAGACAAGTGATGGGTTATCCCTATCACTACTTGATAACTAGCAAACTCTGGATTCTCTTTTTGTTAAAACTCTTAGACAGCCACTCTCCCCGGCAACGGCGCTAGAAATGCTTGTTGACACTTCTTAACGCAACCACCGGATATCGGCGACGGCGCCAGAAGTGCCCTGGTAGGGTAACTCTATTTACTATTGGATAATTCCGCAAGCGCACAAAATGTACCGCTGTAGCACTTCACCAAGGAGTATTCCAAGGTATCGTAATTTATATTTTCCCAAGGGAAAGCGGCTAAGTGTGTTTAACAAAAAGGGGAATGAGATTCCTTGAGTTATCTAGTATCAACTAGTGAATAAGGGTGGTAAATAACGAATAGGAAGGGTAGTGGTGAATCCAAGGTCCTATGCTAAAGGTAAATGGTAGAGTTAGCTAGGTGGGAGGACAACGAGTGAGTAAAGGACTCCTATGTATCTAACTTGACTTCTGTGACTTACTTTAATAGATAATTGTCTTAACTACGCTAGAGCCTTACTAACTGTGTGCGAGGGATAGCCGAGCTGGTAAGACGCTTAGAAGGTTTTTCACCTAACCCCTTGCCGAAAGCGACTATTGGGCTTATGGACGCCTTACCTTTTAAGAACTAGCCTGTACGTGAGGAGAACCTAATGCCGCCCACGATCTGTCACCTACTAGGGAGTGCGCTCCTACTTTCCGTTCAAGCCAGCGGTAATCAAAGGTAATCTTAAGTATGAGCACCACGCTCACACTTAATCCTACAACGCTAACTAGTTGCAGCTAGCTAGAGCTCCTATACAAGATAGGACGATGATGCACACACAGGAGTGGTTACAGGTCACTAACTTCACTAAGACAACTATATTACTAAAGTAAATGCACAACAAGACTAAAAGACTTGCACTAAGTAAGAACTCAGTAAAGTAAAGTAAGAATAATATATTAATAAAAGGAAAGTCTTACAAAAGTAGAAAGGTACAAGAGCTATACCAGACTCTCCAGAAGACGACTCCGGAGACCCCGAGCTTCGCTCGACTCGACTCTAACTCCCACTCTAGACTAACTACTACTCTACTTGTATGCTTGGAACTTGTAATGCACTTGGCCTTGGAATTGCACACTTGAAATGAAGGATGGAGGCTGCCTTTTATAGAGGGAGATGGAGTAGGGGTTACTCCATCGCCACGTCATCGATCCGCGTGACATCTTCTCTCCACCCTTGGATCAAACCGACCTCACAACCGCCATTTGATCAACGGCAGGGGCAAATCAACATGTGGGACATGTGGGGAAGGTCGGTGGGAGGCCACCGACCCTGGAACCGCCTTTGATGTGGGGTCGGGCGACCCCACTTCTGGGCCTCTGGGCCCACCAGCAGTGTCCACAGGGGTCCCTTATGTCGGTGGACTAGGTGGCACACCTGGGTCCCACCAAAGAGGGGTCGGGCGACCCCCTCCCTGTGGGCCCAGGGTGTCACCTGTTGTCCCCTCGATCTCCTCTTGATGATTCTGATGTTGGCTTTGTCAAATAATGTCTTGAATTTGTTGTTCCTGCATAAACAAGCTAAGAGTACAAGTGGAACTAGTTATGGATAAAATATGTTCATGTCATGTCGTTTCCCCTTGCAACCGAGGCATGTTGACGGTGTTTTGTATGTGGATTTCTATGGTATATCCACCGTCAACATGGCGTCTAGGTGTCCCTTCGACATGGGCGTGAGCCCATTGTAGAAGTTCTGGAGCACCATCCAGTTCTCCATGCCGTGATGGGGGCAGCTTAGGATGTACTCTTGTAGCCGCTCCCATGCTTCAGGGATTGTTTTGCTGGCATTTTGTTGAAAACTGGCAATCCTTCCCCTCAAAGCATTGGTTTTGCTTATGGGGAAGAACTTGGCGAGGAATGCTGTGGAGCATTTTGCCCACGTGGTGACAGCTTCCTTATCTTGATAGAACCACCTCTTCGCCTTCCCCACGAGGGAGAAAGGAAAGAGGCGGAGCCGAATGACATCAGGAGTGAAGGTGTGCATTCGCATCCTCGCTTGGCAGGCCACATAATGGGCTCGCCTGCACCATGGTGATTAGGCCGGTGCGTAGCTCGAAGTTCTTGCCAGCCGTGTCAACAGCAGGGTCAGTGGCCACGTTGGTGACAGTGGGCACAGAGAACTCGCGGAGTGTCTTCTCGGCGGCCATGAGTTCGTTTAGGGTTGGTGCGGTACCGGCTGGTTCACTTGTCGGTGGAGTAGCAGAAGACGAAACGGTTCGAGACCGTCTAGTCCTTAGGAGTGCCTCGGGATCGGAGATGTAGTTTTCCGGCAAAGAGAAACCAGGCATACACTATTCCTCCTGTTTCATCCACAATAGGGAGAAAACAGGTAGAGTTAGCCTGCATAACAATTGACTCATTACGCACATCAGATTACTTGATTATATTTATCTAGAATCATTTTCATATTAGCCTTCCCCGGCAACAGCGCCAGAAATGCTTGTTGGTATTTCTTAACGTCATCACTAAGAACAGGGTTTAATCCGTCCTCAGCAACGATGTCAGAAATGTCGTGATAACACTTACTAATGCAATCACCAAGATTAGAGTATAAATCCATCCTAAGCAACGGTGCCAGAAATGCTAATTAGCATTTCTTAGCGTCGCTACCTAGAATAGGGTTCTGCTCTACTCATGATAATGACATTGGCAGTGTTATATTGGCAGATCCGTAGCATCACCACCTTGAATAAGAAGCTAGATCTACCTTCCCGATAACGGCGCCTTATTACCATTAGGGTAGGGTTCCAGTTCTTAATCATGGTAGTGGCACTAGGATTGCCATGTTGGTATTCCTTAACAAGTCACTAGCTTGGCGCATGTCTAGCAACAGTGTTAAGTATATACCGGGGTGATAGTTCCTTAGGTTTGGAGTTTAAGTACCGCAAGCGGACGGGAATTATCGTGTAGCATTTCAACACGGGGATTTACTGAGTATCGTATTTATAGGTTCGCTCTAAGGAAGGCTTAATATGTTAAGGATTCTAGAGAAGCATAGATCAAAGTAATTATGATAGCAATAATGGAATCAAAAGTCATAGCAGGTGATAAACATTTATATGTAGAATAGTGATCCATCACAATTTAGGCATGGCATATGGGCTAAGGAATAAAAAGAGACTAAAAGTATGAATTGAATCAAAGAATAAATAAACAACCTATTGGAGCAGGTGTGGTCCTAGATACAAATCATGTCATAGAACAAGTTAATCATGTAATTATACTACTTAGATCTAGTCCTGTGTTTAGATGGTTTGCGAGGTTACGCCAGTACTGGTCTGCCAGCAACCTCTGCAACTATTTAGACTCCTACACCCTAGCCGAACATGGGGGAATGCCAAGGATGGACAGGGCTGTCACCACCTGCCGCCATCCCCTCAACCGTGGACTAGGACAATGCATTTACCCGGCCTTTACACCCAAGCACCATGCTTACATGCAAAGAACCTACTCAAACTCCCCCGGGTCCCCGACCCTATGGATCGACAGGTAAGAAGCCCGAGCCTACTCAAAAGAGCATGATAAACCCCCATCTTCACACAAAGCTATTTCTAGGCAATTAATTAACATGAAGCAATTAGACTAAAGTCCTAAGTGAGAATAATACAACATACACTTAGCACTAGTTCATATAATACACTACTAGCCCTAGGGTAGCATTATACTATAAGAACTATATACTAAAATGTATGTCATTTCATTTGCACTAGAACTATATTCTAGTTCATATGCTAGCATAAAAAAACATGGCCTATGATCTATATAATATACCATAGCATAAGAACTATACTCTAGTTCATATGAAGAACTATATCAGACATGATAAGGCATGGACTTGGAGTAAAGATATTCTTTATTCATACCCAAGTTTCTCTCCAAGGAGCCAAGCCCTCCTTGATAGCTCACCCAACTCTCTCACTAAAAGCAAAAAGGAAAAACTAAGAAGAGGTAGTGCCCAAGTGCCTTGAAGGTGGAGTGTTGATTGTGAATGTGATGAGATGAATGGAGCCTCCCTCTCCCCCTCCTTAAATAGGTGGGGAAGGTCGGTTCCCCAGGGTGTAAACTGCAATTTGCACGCGGAGACTGCAGGAGGATAGGCTCAGCACCATCTCTGCGAAAGGCGGTGCCGAGATGGGCTGGGCCAGGGTAGGCCGACCCTAGGGGGCGGCTGCCCCCTGGTGGGCCCTGCTGGCCCCGGCCTGAAGCCCGTTGCCTTCCTCTCGGGCCCCTGAGTCCAGATCCACCTGCAAATTGATGCACTTCTATATTGGGCTTTTGGGAACTTGTTTATTTATGCATTTTTTTACGTGTCGGATTGTGCCTTTTTATTTGCTTTCCACCTGTATGCCGGTATATGATCTGCAAAACACAACTTGCACTACATGTGGTACTTGGTAAGCATTTAATAAGTATATGTGAGTAAAATACATGCTTTTCTTCCTTTGCATGGACTATGTTGGCGGGGTAAATATGTCATTAAGAACCGCCAAAAGTGTTAAGCATGCACTTAGTCTCATAAAAGATTCATAAGCATTATCATCAAGCATGGCATAAGCATCACATCCCATGAGCACAATAATAACTCAAGTATGATTTTATGAGTGCTTTATTTAAGGTGAATTAAATAGGTTAAAAATATTATGCTTGTTTCTAAAATTGTGAAATATTCAAATTAGGTTGAAATGTGTGCTAGAATATTTAAGAGTAATTTTGTGATATTTTTGGAGCCATAGAAATTGACAAATTGATTTTTGTACTAAATTCCCCAAAATAGATTTATTTAAAAATCTATAACTAGTTTTGGGTTGTATTTCAAAATATATTTGGAATTTGTGAATTTGACATAAAACAAAGTTGTAGGGTTTTTGTTTTGGAACAACCTTAATTTTGGGAGAAAAAGGTGAAAATGAATTTAAAATGGTCCAAATGAATTTAGAAAGAGTTTGAGAAAAGAAATTAAAAAAAATAGAAAAGGAAAAAGGGGGGCGCTAGCAGGCCGCGGCCTCACTTCTGGCCCACTGGCCGAAGCCGGCCCAGCCCGCCCGCGCTCACCCCCTTCCCCGTGCTCGCGCCCGCGCCGTGTCCCCGCGCAGACGGCCGCGCCACGCCGCTGCGGCGAGCCTGCAGAGCTCGGCTGCCGCGTGGCGAGCATGCGGTCGCCTGGACGCGCCCTGGTCGGCCACCAGGAGCGCCCGGCCGCGCCCGCCTCTGCCCTCGCTGCCATTTGCGACCGCCAGCCCTTCCTCTCTCGCTCTCTCGCCCTCGCTCCGCGCGCGCAGAGCGCCGCCATCGCCATTGGAGCCCGAGCTCTGCCTCGACCGTTCTCCCCCAGTGCGTGCACCATTCTCCGATTTGTCCTCCCCCGAGCTTCGCCCTCGCTCCGCCATCGCGGAACACACTTCCGAGCGTTTGGTGAGGCATGATGAGCCCCGCTCGCCCTCGATTCTTGTCTGACGAGGAGCACCGCCGCCGCGCGCGTAGTCTGCATGCCTCCCTGCCTCCCGGTGCCGCTTAGTTAGCGCGTCATGCTCGCCTCGGCACCGCGACGCTCGCGAGCCACGCCAGTCGCACTCTACCGGGCCAGCGCCTCGGGACGGCGGTGAGCAGCAGCGTCGCTCCGCCATGGCCGGTGGCGGGCTCGCTCCGGTCCGTTTCAGGCCGCGCAAAAGGGTGCGCTGAGTTCGCCTTACCGTAGAATGCGTAGAGTAGTTTGATTCGCCGAAAGAGGTCGCCGACGGTGAGCTCCGGCTCGTCGGAGTTCTCCCCTCTCTGCGCTCTGGCCAGCGGGCCCTGCTGGCAGGCAGGTCCGCTCGTCAGCGACCGTGGGTGCACTGCACCGGGTGCACCTAGCTGGTCCCGGGGTGGATTTGAATTGTTTTTCAGGAAAATGATTTCCAGAAAATGGTTTAAATGTTCTAAAATCCATATCTTGAGATCTATAGCTCCAAAATTAATGAAATAAATTTTGATGTGTTCTAGAATCTCAGATCTGCAGTTTGGTTGGGTTGCATGTCATGTTTGAGCAACTTTTCTGTGCAATTATATTTAATCCATGTCTTTGCGGGAAATTGTAAAATGCATAGTAATTAAAATGTAGCTTATAAAATTATGAAACTTGTTTTATGGGCTCTCCATGGATGTTTAGGCACTAGGAAAAATATGTTACACATTAATTACTATATGTATGAATTTATGGTGATTTAAATGCTTGCATGGCAGTGGTTTATGATTTTTAATAAATAATTGGATCATGCAATTAATCTAGAAATTTTTGTGGGTACTTCTTATGATAATAAGTAATTTATAAAAATGTGAAATCTTCTGTTTGACACTTATACCACAGTAGGGTATTTATACTTGCTTTTATGAATTAATCTTTTGATTTTTGTAGCTCAAAATAAGTGTCCAAATACTATAAAAAATTTTTGGTAGACTTTATGTTTGACTCGTAGTCTACTGAAATTTTTGTGGAATTTATTGATAAACAGAAATGTATGCTAGTTTGGTAGGCCTAAAATGGATAAAGAAATTATGAATTGTTATATATAGATTAAGTAGAATAAAAGGGGTTCGGTGTATCTTTGAAGCATCTTGTGAGTTTGCTGGTTACACTTGAGGACAATTTGTAGAAGAGAAGGAAATAGATGCTTAGTGTGATTGCATATTCTCGGATGACGTTGACTACCTTGTAAAAAAAATGGCTACTTCAATCATCTGCGCCTCATGTCATGGTCATTGGTGTTCTCTCGCATAAGCATTGCACCCAGGGCATCTCGCACTCCACTCATGAGCACACATGCATCATACAGGCTTGCAGGAGAATGAGGTGGGACCCGAGGAGCAAGAGGAGACCCAGGAGTAGGAACCTCTGGGAGGACCGGAGCCCGAAGAAGAGCTGCAGGAGTGCCCGGTTCACAAGCCGAGCACATTTGAGAAAGGCAAGCCCCGGAGCATTCTAAGTCTCCCAATTCTCGCTAACATAAATGATATATTATGCTTGTTCTACTATGTTGCATTTAAGTGATAGGAATTTCTTGATACTGTTGATGCATATGCACTCCTTGATATCACCACTCGTTTATCTACCTTGTCCTATGTAGATAGGCACGGAGTCTATGCTTAGCTTGCTTAGTCCGGTAGAAGTCGGGTGATTTCCTGTCACCTGCGAGATATAGGTGGATACCTGCTTGATTAAGCGGTGATTGCTTTGGGAAAGAATAACCAAGTGTGGAATGGAATTTGAGACCGGGCAGGGTCGTATGGTGGGTTGACTGTAGTGCCCCTGCCTGTGTCAATTATGGACCGATCATTGACGGCCCTCTTATCATGTTGAACGCATGCCCCACACTTAGCTGGAAGGATAAGTCATTCCGACTGCGAAGCCTGAACACTATCTGGGCTGGGAGTCGAGCTGCCATGCGCTGTATTGGTGATGGTTGAGGTGAATGACGAGGGCGCGGCGTGCAACCTTGGTATACCTTGGATACCTCGGTCGCCGGAACGGTCCTCGGGTACTGGCGGTGCCTGCCGAACCCGCAAATTGGTCCTGGATAGTGTAACACGCTGATCTGTAGCTCACTTGATCAGTGAGTGTGGTTTGTGTGGGGAATAACTCGCCAGCTGGTTAGAAATCGATTCGAATCGCCATCGCTCCGGGATAGTGAGCACTTGACATGAGCTTCGTCCTCGTAGTAAAGACTATGGAATACTTGGGTTATATGATAAATAATTGCATGAATGCTATGATGAGGTACCATCATATTATTACATTTGTTTGCCATAGTGCAGGTGCAAACCTAGATAATAGGTAATGATACTTTTAACTTGAGCTAATTAAAAGAAGAAGGATTCCTTTAGGATATGTTTAATAAAATTGTGCTTTTATGCAAAAAGTCATCAGCTACCCCCCCACTATATAGCCTTCATGATCCTTGAAGAGTCTTTATTTTTGGTTTATGACGGGTAAGTCTAGCTGAGTACATTCTCGTACTCAGGGTTCTACTCCCATGTTGTTTTGCAGATGGTCAAATGTACTATGGTTATTGCATTCTCTGCTTGTACCCAGCAATGGGCGATGACTAGACCAAGGGCGATGGTCACTCTACCTCCTCTTTTGCTTTTGAGGGAATGACTGAACTATGGCACTATATCAGACTAAGTATGTGTGTTATTTTCGAACTATGAAGCTTCCTGTTGGCGGTTCTTAATGACATATTTACCCCGCCAACATAGTCCATGCAAAGGAAGAAAAGCATGTATTTTACTCACATATACTTATTAAATGCTTACCAAGTTCCGCATGTAGTGCAAGTTGTGTTTTGCAGATCATATACAGGCATACAGGTGGAAAGCAAATAAAAAGGCGCAATCCGACACGTCGAAAAATGCGCAAATAAAAAAGTACCCAAAAGCCCAATATAGAAGTGCATCAATTTGCAGGTGGATCTGGACTCAGGGGCCCGAGAGGAAGGCAACGAGCTTGGGGCCGGGGCCAGCGGGGCCCACCAGGGGGCGGCCGCCCCCTAGGGTCGGCCGACCCTGACCCAGCCCATCTCGGCACTGCCTTTCGCAGAGGCGATGCTGAGCCTATCCTCCCGCAGTCCTCGCGTGCAAATTGCAGTTTACACCCTGGGAAACCTACCTTCCCCACCTATTTAAGGAGGGGGAGAGGGAGGCTCCATTCATCTCATCACATTCACAATCAACACTCCACCTTCAAGGCACTTGGGCACTACCTCTTCTTAGTTTTTCCTTTTAGCTTTTAGAGAGAGAGTTGGGTGAGCTATCAAGGAGGGCTTGGCTCCTTAGTGTGAAACTTGGGTATGAATAAAGAATATCTTTACTCCAAGTCCATGCCTTATCATGTCCGATATAGTTCTTCATATGAACTAGAGTATAGTTCTTATGCTGTGGTATATGATATAGATCACAGGCCATGTTTTATGATGCTAGCATATGAACTAGAATATAGTTCTAGTGGAAATGATATGACATACATTTTAGTATATAGTTCTTATAGTATAATGCTACCCAAGGGCTAGTAGTGTATTATATGAACCAGTGCTAAGTGTATGTTGTATTATTCTCACTTAGGACTTTAGTCTAATTGCTTCATGTTAATTAATTGCCTAGAAATAGCTTTGTGTGAATATGGGGGTTTATCATGCTCTTTTGACTAGGCTCGGGCTTCTTACCTGTCGATCCGTAGGGTCGGGGACCCGGGGGAGTCCGAGTAGGTTCTTTGCATGTAAGCATGGTGCTTGGGTGTAAAGGCTGGATAAATGCATTGTCCTAGTCCACGGTTGAGGGGATGGCGGCAGGTGGTGACAGCCCTGTCCGTCCTTGGCATTCCCCCACGTTTGGCTAGGGTGTAGGAGTCTAAATAGTTGCGGAGTTTGCTGGCAGACCAGTACTCACGTAACCTCCCAAACCATCTAAACACAGGACTAGATCTAAGTAGTATAATTACATGATTAACTTGTTCTATGACATGATCTGTATCTAGGACCACACCTGCTCCATTAGGTTGTTTGTTTATTCTTTGATTCAATTCATTCTTTTAGTCTCTTTTTATTCCTTAACCCATATGCCATGCCTAGATTGTGATGGATCACTATTCTACATATAAATGTTTATCACCTGCTATGACCCTTGATTCCATTATTGCTATCAATATTACTTTGATCTATGCTTATCTTAGAATCCTTAACATATTAAGCCTTCCTTAGAGCGAACCTATAACTACGACACTCGGTAAATCCCCGGGTTGAAATGCTACATGATAATTCTCGTCTGCTTGCGGTACTTAAACTCCAAACCTAAGGAACTATCACCCCGGTATATACTTAACACTGCTGCTAGACATGCGCCGAGCTAGTGACTTGTTAAGGAATACCAACATGGCAATCCTAGTGCCACTACCATGATTAAGAACTGGAACCCTACCCTAACGGTAATAAGGCGCCGTTATCGGGAAGGTAGATCTGGCTTCCTATTCAAGGTGGTGATGCTACGGATCTGCCAATATAACACTGCCAATGTCATTATCATGAGTAGGGCAAAACCCTATTCTAGGTAGCGACGCTAAGAAACGCTAACAAGCATTTCTGGCACCGTTGCTTAGGATAGATTTATACTCTAATCTTGGTGATTGCATTAGTAAGTGTTATCACGACATTTCTGACATCGTTGCTAAGGACGGATTAAACCCTGTTCTTAGTGATGACGTTAAGAAATGCCAACAAGCATTTCTGGCGCCGTTGCAGGGAAGGCTAATATGAAAATTATTCTAGATAAATATAATCAAGTAATCTGATGTGCGTAATGAGTCAATTGTTATGCAGGCTAACTCTACCTGTTTTCTCCCTATTGTGGATGAAACAGGAGGAATAGTGTATGCCTAGTTTCTCTTTGCTGGAAAACTACATCTCTGATCCCGAGGCACTCCTAAGGACTAGACGGTCTCGAACCGTTTCGTCTTCTGCTACTCCACCGACAAGTGAACCAGCCTGTACCGCACCAACCCCGAACGAACTCATGGCCGCCGAGAAGACACTCCGCGAGTTCTCCGTGCCCGCTGTCACCAACGTGGCCACTGGCCCCGCTGTTGACACGGCCGGCAAAAACTTCGAGCTATGCACCGGCCTGATCACCATGGTGCAGGCGAGCCCATTCTGTGGCTTGCCAAGCGAGGATGCGAATGCACACCTTCAACACTTCCTGGAGCTATGTGACACGATTGTCATCAAGGACATCACTCCTGATGTCATTCGGCTCTGCCTCTTTCCTTTCTCCCTCGTGGGGAAGGCAAAGAGGTGGTTCTGTCAAGATAAGGAAGTTGTCACCATGTGGGCAAAATGCTCCGCGGCATTCCTCGCCAAGTTCTTCCCCATAAGCAAAACCAATGCTTTGAGGGGAAGGATTGCTAGTTTTCAACAAAATGGCAGCGAAACAATCCCTGAAGCATGGGAGCGGCTACAAGAGTACATCCTAAGCTGCCCCCATCATGGCATGGAGAACTGGATGGTGCTCCAGAACTTCTACAATGGGCTCACGCCCATGTCGAAGGGACACCTAGACGCCGCCGCTGGAGGCGCGTTCCTATAACTTACCACCGTCGGGGCCAAGGCCCTAATCGAGAAGATGGTAGAACACCAGAGCTGGGGGGAGGACAGAACTCAACCACCAGCTGCCAAAACACAAAAAGGCATGCATACCGTGAAGGAGATGGATATGCTTGCCGCAAAAATAGATTTATTGATGAAGCAACTCACCGAGAGGAACCAAGAGGACCCCTCAACTCGGTGAAAGCCATAGACTCGCACATGACGTGCAAGGTCTGTGGAGAAGTTGGCCATTCGGGGAATGATTGCCTCGAAACCCGTGAAAAGACGCTGCCTACATCAACAACGGGTTCCGCCAACAAGGAGGCGCCAACCAAGGTAATGGTTGGAATAATCAGTCACGCTCTTCATTCCAAGGTAATTCGAGTTTTAATTCGAACCAACCTTCATTAAAAGACTTAGTTCATGGACAGGCTAAAATAAATGAAAGCTTAACCAAAAAGATGCTGCCCAATGACAAAATTTTAGAAAACGTAAATACGAAATTAGAAAACTTGACTTCTTCTGTTCATAATCAACTGAGCTTTAATAAGATGCTTGAAACACAAATAGCTCAGATAGCTACTAACCTTCCTACTGAATATAAAAATAATTCTGAAAATGTAAAAGCGGTGACCACGAGGGGTGGTAAGACCACTCGTGATCCACCGAACCCTAACGCTGATGCAGGGAAGGAGAAAGAGCAACGGGAGATAACAAAGAAAACCCAAAAAGATGTCAGACCAGAAGAAGAGGAAATGGCACCAAAAGACCCATTGGGGTACACGGACACCACGTACCTGCCATTTCCCACAAGAAATAGAAAACAAGCTATGGATGAACAATTCACTCGCTTTGTTGAGATGATCGAGAAGATACATGTAAGCGTTCCTTTGATGGACGTTCTACATGTACCTTCTTATGCCAAGTACATCAAGGATATCATCAACAACAAGCGCCCACTGCCATCCACTGAAACAATTATGCTGACGGAAGAGTGTAGCGCTGCTATACTCAACCGTCTCCGGGAGAAGAGGAAGGACCCGGGGTGCCCTACAATCACATGCTCAATCGGAACTCAGCGCTTTGATCATGCGCTATGTGATTTAGGTGCAAGCGTATGTGTGATGCCTAAAGTTGTCTTTGACCAGCTCAACTTCACTCAACTCAAGCCAACCACGATGACTCTCCAACTGGCCGACTCATCGGTCTGGCATCCAATGGGAATAGCCAAAGATGTACCAGTACAAATCAGAGGACTGTTTGTTCCCGTGGACTTTGTGGTGCTTGATATGGAGTTAACCAAGGAATCACCATTGATCCTCGGGAGACCCTTCTTGAGCACCACAGGAGCACAGATTGATGTGAAGGAAGGAAAGATCAGTTTACACATCAATGGGAAGGAGGAGAAGTTTGAGTTCAAACCAAGGCATCAAGAGCAATGCTCAATGATCCGGGTTAGATATGGACCAAATAAACAGATAAAAGAGGTTCAGATACAGCCTGAAATTATTTATAGCATCTCTAAATCAATAAAAAGACCTACACAAAAGCCGGAGCAAAAGAAAAAGGCAGCTCCCAAAAAGAAACATAAGGAGCAAAATAAAGCTTGTAAGCAAAACAAGGCGCCGGAAGAAAAAGAGAGTCCCCTTCCACCAAAGAAGGTATGGAAGGAGATCCAAAAGGCCACCACACCACCAAAAACCAATCAGATGAAGTGGAGGCCAAAGAAGGAACAAGCATCTCCGTCCACTTCTCCCGGACACGGAGATCCATCACCAAGCATGGGAGAAAAGGCCTTGCTCACCAGACCTAAAAAGGTAAGCCCTGAAAAAAAAATAAAACAATAATAAAAATAAACACCGGCCAGAAGCTAGCTTGGGGGAGGACCCCCAATCCCGAGGTTATCTGCATTGCATATTTATTTTCATGCATCCTTAATTTTAAATTAGCATGTTTACTTTATGACATTTCCATGTTTTAATTATTGCATATAAAAAAAATGAAAAATGCTAAAAAGACAAAAATATAATTCCACTCTTATATGTGATGTAAGATATATGCTTCTTCCTTGTTGAAATGATGAATAGTTGCTCTATCGTAATTTCTTTCCAGTATCTAGTTTCAACCTTGAATTCTCCAAATTAATAAAATGATTAAATGCGTGGGTTGCAAAATGCTCTATCTAAAGTCTAAAGTAATTAATGGATATATTTGTGTTGATCTGAGCTGCTAGTATCCTGTTCTAAATAACGCTAGAGTTCTGGAGTTTTTACAAAAATAAAATAATCACATTGAGTTAGATTAAGCTTTGTTGACCCTTTGAGAGGTTGTCATACCATTGAAAACAAAAATATTTCATTATGTTATCATCTCAAAAGTTTGTTAGAAGGCATATGGCTATGAAAAAGAAAAAGAAGCATCCGAGGAAATAAAAAGGGACATGTATCCGGAACCTCAAAAAGAAAGATCACGAGGAAATAAAAAGGGACATGTGTCCGGAACCTCAAAAAAATAAAAATAAAAAAAATGGGCAAGTGCCCAATAGTAGAATTAGCCACATAGCCATGTGTCTCTAATAGACAAAAAGAGAATGATGGAAAAGAAAAAGTTTTCAAAAATTCAATGGTATGATTAACTTTCTCTTTGGATCCATTGTTTAATTTGACAAATAAATGTGCTAAGTTTGGAAATCAAAAAAACTCCAGAACAAAAGTGAAGTAAAGAACTAGGGATATAGCGCTCGATCCGATCGAATCCATCCTGCAAATGCTGAAGGACTCGAGGTATGAGCAATAAGCCCCATGACACATCTGTTCAAAATTCAAAGGAGAATTCTTGTTTGAAGGTATGTACTGGATAGAAGTGAAAATATTGTAGCAACTCCTGATCAACAACCAAGATCTTAGCTTCTTGCTCGAGGACGAGCAAGGGGTAAGCTTGGGGGAGTTTGTTGGCGGTTCTTAATGACATATTTACCCCGCCAACATAGTCCATGCAAAGGAAGAAAAGCATGTATTTTACTCACATATACTTAATAAATGCTTACCAAGTTCCACATGTAGTGCAAGTTGTGTTTTGCAGATCATATGCAGGCATACAGGTGGAAAGCAAATAAAAAGGCGCAATCCGACACGTCAAAAAATGCGCAAATAAACAAGTACCCAAAAGCCCAATATAGAAGTGCATCAATTTGAAGGTGGATCTAGACTCAGGGGCCCGAGAGGAAGGCAACGGGCCCACCAGGTGGCGACCGCCCCCTAGGGTCGGCCGACCCTGACCCAGCCCATCTCGGCACCGCCTTTTGCAGAGGTGGTGCTGAGCCTATCCTCCCGCAGTCCCCGCGTGCAAATTGTAGTTTGCACCCTGGGGAACCGACCTTCCCCACCTATTTAAGGAGGGGGAGAGGGAGGCTCCATTCATCTCATCACATTCACAATCAACACTCCACCTTCAAGGCACTTGGGCACTACCTCTTCTTAGTTTTTCCTTTTAGCTTTTAGAGAGAGAGTTGGGTGAGCTATCAAGGAGGGCTTGGCTCCTTGGAGAGAAACTTGGGTATGAATAAAGAATATCTTTACTCCAAGTCCATGCCTTATCATGTCCGATATAGTTCTTCATATCAACTAGAGTATAGTTCTTATGCTATGGTATATGATATAGATCATAGGCCATGTTATATGATGCTAGCATATGAACTAGAATATAGTTCTAGTGGAAATGATATGACATACATTTTAGTATATAGTTCTTATAGTATAATGCTACCCAAGGGCTAGTAGTGTATTATATGAACTAGTGCTAAGTGTATGTTGTATTATTCTCACTTAGGACTTTAGTCTAATTGCTTCATGTTAATTAATTGCCTAGAAATAGCTTTGTGTGAAGATGGGGGTTTATCATGCTCTTTTGAGTAGGCTCGGGCTTCTTACCTGTTGATCCGTAGGGTCGGGGACCCGGGGGAGTCCGAGTAGGTTCTTTGCATGTAAGCATGGTGCTTGGGTGTAAAGGCCGGGTAAATGCATTGTCCTAGTCCATGGTTGAGGGGATGGCGGCAGGTGGTGATAGCCCTGTCCGTCCTTGGCATTCCCCCACGTTCGGCTAGGGTGTAGGAGTCTAAATAGTTGTGGAGGTTGCTGGCAGACCAGTACTCGCGTAACCTCCCAAACCATCTAAACACAGGACTAGATCTAAGTAGTATAATTACATGATTAACTTGTTCTATGACATGATCTGTATCTAGGACCACACCTGCTCCAATAGGTTGTTTGTTTATTCTTTGATTCAATTCATTCTTTTAGTCTCTTTTTATTCCTTAGCCCATATGCCATGCCTAGATTGTGATGGATCACTATTCTACATATAAATGTTTATCACCTGCTATGACCCTTGATTCCATCACTACAACGGATATGCTATCTTATGACTTTTTTCCCATGACATTAGACTAAATAGTAACTATGTTGACCAAGTTATGACTTTTTTGAGGAGCCAACTAAACTTAGTGACTTTAATTAATTTTTGTCATAAATAATGTCTTGTTGCTAGTAGAATGGTAGTTTGTGACTTTTTTTCGTGTCATAATAAGCAATTCACTATTGTCATATAGCAAATGGTCTATTCTGATAAATATGATAAGTCACAAAATATTTTATTTAATTTTTTTAACATTATAATCCAAGGTGGCATATGGGTCCACATGGCAAACTGCCACATCATCCAGTCGGTCCCATAGTCCATCTAATTTGTTTCCATTTTTTCTAATTTTTTTAATACTTTTATTTAGATAACTCTGCTAATTAAGTTTTTTAGTGTAAATGATAACGCTTGCTTGGCCAAATGAAGAAAAATGGAACAAACTATAGAAAAAAAATAAAAAAGTTACCCGCTGGCCAGCTTGGGAGGGTGAGCGCCAAACAAAATTGGCTCGGCTGGCTTCCAGATGTTGGGCGCTATTCTTCCCGCTGCTGAGCCAAAATTTTAGATGTAAAATTATAATTTTATCCATATGTATTCTGTAAGCTCTTCACTAGGCCAAGGGTATTATGATAATTTTGCACCTTCTCTGGCCTGTTACTACTTTTACCTCTCCTCCAGAACCCTAGTGCCCAAATCTAATCCCATCCCTAGTGCCCAAAGCATTTCTGGCGCCGTTGCCGGGGAGAAAGACGGTTTGCTGAGATAACTTTGAGTCTTGCTATTATCTTGTATTATACTTTTATACTTTTATTCTTTTATCTTTTTATTTTTATCTTTATGGATAACTTATATTCCATACCTATTACTGAATTCTTTGCACCTTCGGAGACCAGCCATAGACCATGGGAGTCAACACGTCCTGCCCCTAATTATGATCTATGTCCGGAGTTGATTGCAATAGGTCAAAACCAACCCTTTTCTATAGCCGAGGTCCTATCTTTTAATCAAAAAGATAATGCACTTCTAGCTACACCTAGGGAATCTGTTAATCTTTTTATAAATTCTGGTTTAGACCTAGCCCTACAAGACCATGTTTTTTCTCGATATTTTCACATTGGTCTTAATCATATAACCTTTGGTAGAGTCCTTCTTTCTTTATCTATTAGTAAAGGAAGGTTTGTCTTCATTTGTGGACATCCTTCTTGTACTAGTCTTCATAGAAAAATCTTAGAGATAGAGAAGGAATCATCTCCCAGACGAGGAAAGGAAGTTTTAATAGCCAATTTCCAAACATTTCAATCCCATGATTCGGCTATCCAACCCATCCTTGAGCTTAATAAATTCTACTATGCTCTTTCTCTTAAACCTCCCGATAATCCTATGAATTTCTCTAGACATCCCATGCATAAGCAGGAGGATCGAGAAGAGCAACATCAATGGCTAGAGGGCATTAAAAATGCATGTGCTATCAGCATTGAATGGATAGATAAAACAAACTTGAGAGACAATCCTAGAGGAATTTTAAGCATTCATGAAGAATCATCCTTGGAGTCTGAGAATGAGAGAAACAACAGTGAGCATGGAAGTTATTTCATAAATACCTTACCCAGTCCTTGCTCATATAAAACATCTCTCCAATCAATTAGTCTCTCCATCCTTATCACATTTGAGATCTCCAACCCTCTCTTCTTTTCTATTTATAAAAACTTTAAAAGAGCGGTTGTCGATGCATATGTCTATAATAAATATTGCAGATCTCGTTGAGTTAATTGATGGTTTCCCAAGGACGAGCTTAGTGTCCAAAAACAAGCACTTCTAATTATTTGCAACATTGCCTTGTGTATTGAGCATATAAAGATAACTGTAGAAATATTCCTTCGGGTATTCTTGTCACTAACCTTTCCAGGATTGGAGCAAGAAGATCGGATGAATGACAAGCACAAGGTATGTCCAACCAACCATCACACAACATTGAATTAAATTCATCCAAACTTGAATTTTGTAAAATTCAAGCTTGGGGGAGTACCTTACATAAAAACATCATTTGCCATGTTGCTACGTTGGTTGTCCCTACCTTTGAGAGATGCTCATTTTGTTAAGTACTAATTACACTACTTCACCTCCACTTGAGTAGATCGCTATAAATGCTCTCATGCTACCTTTATTTGCTTTAGTATATGTTTAGGTTTGGAGTAGTTTCATTTATCTCTTAAATCAAGCATGGTGCTTAGTTTAGGAATGATGATCTTACTTCCAAAGGATTTTTAAATTAAGCATGGTGCTTAGGTTAAAATGCCCTCCTAAATCAAATTAGACATGGTGTCTAGGTTGATTTTTGAGCCGATAGTATGCTATAGTAGATATGGGATATTTTATTGGACTAACCCCTGTAGGAAAACTTTCAATATCAACCTGGGAAGTCCTGAGATACAAACTCATTGGAGATAAAGGAGACACATGAAGTTTAACAATTTGCACAAGAAGGACATAGCTCATTCATCATAAAGAGATGATCCATGGAGGGTGCCACAAACACGATGCACAACCGCTAAAAAAGGAAAGCTTCCACAAGGTGATACTGTACCGTCACTCTTCAAGTAAGGTAACATTTTAAGGTACTTGACTATCACTTTTATAAGCTTCTCCTTGGTTCTAGCGTTCACATAAAATAAAGAGACAAACATGTATGATTTGTAGCTCCAAATTAATCAACCCAATTAATTCAACATGTTTAGTCCTCTAATCTTTGTTCTTAGTACTACCTTCATGATCCCACACTCCTAATCATATAAGCTAAAGTATAGCACATGCAATCTTTGGAAGATATAAACAAAACATAAATATAAATAGATTATCTTTCCATTAGGTTGAGCCATCTGATCTGACAAATGCTACACTCATGATCCATCAATTTTGTCTTGCTCACTATGCTTAAGGTTAGAGAAGAACAAATACACTTTTGGTTCTGTTGGTGTTTTCCACCAACAGGGCCCATGCACTTGATCTCTACCTTGTCTCTATGAGCAGGAACACTTCGAGCATAATATGAAGGAGTTTTACAACTCCCAGATTCCACCAAGTGAAGAACTAGGATCTACGAGCACAAACACATTGGAGATACTGGACGCTCAGGCAATCACTGCCCTGAGATGCTTGAGGACGTGAACTACATCAACAACAATAACAACTATTACTACAACCGTCCTCAACAACATCAAGGTTGGAATCAACAGAGGCCTAATTACTCAGAGAGGTGATCTAGGGCGCCCCGTCATCCTGATATCCATCGGCATGGTGGACTTCCCAGAAGCACTCTGCGACTTTGGCTCCAGCGTCAACATTATGCCCAGGGTTGGAGATCGGACACTCAGTTTCCCAAAGGAAATATTGAAGAACCTCTGCGTCCGAGTTGGTACCTTGTACACTCTAGTAGACTTCGTGGTGATAGAGACTGGTACTGAGGAGAGGGCACCCATCATCTTAGGGAGGCCATTCCTAAACACCAGAGCTGTCATCTACGTTAATGCTGCCAAGATCAGTTTCTACATCAAGGGGGAAAAGGAGATTTTCCTTCAAGAACAAGACTACACAAACTTCAGAGCAATCCCGACATGAACCAAGGAAGAGGACCAACAGGAGGAACAGGAACAAGCAAATATGGACCGAGTCAGCTAAGATGGTCACTGCAGCTCAAGGAGGTCAAGATCGTCGACTCAAGTCACCTTTCCTAATCAAGAAGGACGACCCCGGTGTTCCAAGCATTAAGTGCACAATCAACAAATACTCTTTTCAAGAAGACACTCTACGACACTGGATCTAACGACTACATAATGGCTGCAGTCACTTATCAGCTCCTACATGGAACCATGCCCATACAACCAACATACATTCAGCTCCAGATAATTTTCAGATCATTGACATGGGAGAAGACGAGTACGATCTACCCATCGTCCTTGGAAGACCATTCCTCAACACTATCAAAGTTATCATCTACATTGGAACCGGAGAAGTCCACGTGTACTTCCCCTCTGAGAAGGTACGCCACTACTTTAATGATTCTAACTATATAGTTGAAGATTCTAAGCAGGTCAGGACAAGAAGAAGACAACGCAACCGCAACCAGAGGAGGCAGATCATCAAGGACGGATGGGTAGACTACGAAGGAGATATGATAAGGTCTGAACACATACGGCTTGAACAGAACTGTCCTGAGGAGACCGTAGCACCGAGTCAGGTGTGGAGAAAGAAGATAGTTATACACGACGAAGAGGCGCCGTCGGAATCACCGACTATGCCACCTAGCGAATCCCAGGACGACTAAGAAAACAGAGAGTCCCATTCGGAGGACTTAAAAATACCGAACGCCTTGCCAAGAGGTAAACTTGGTAGTTATCCTTTTCCATTCAATAGTTTGCTTAGTTAATCAGGTTCATCTTGAAAAGAAAATAAATGTTAAAAAACTGTAAGCCCCATGTGAGTAGACGAGTGGCATAAAACCCACAAGTACATTCACTGTGGTTTCATAAAAATAAAATAAATATTTTTCTGCTTTATAAAAACAAAAATATAAAAACAGGGAGTAATATTTATTAAGGAGTCTCAACATGATAAAGGCTAGATATTTATGCTAACACTTAATCAGTTCCACAAGCTTTGTTGTCTATTTGAGCTCCACAGAATTTAAGAATCAAGAAGACTAGCAGACGGAGGACATTCTAATCGCTGTCAAAATACTGCTGACTTTCAAACACACCTCTGCCACCTGCTAGCTACATCAAGAGAAATTACGTCAAAATTCAGCTTGGGGGAGAGCACCCCCATGTATCTCGATAAGTATTTCTATCTATCTTTATACTTATACTATATTAGAATATAAATACACGTAACTATAAAAAAAACCAAATAAAGATTTTATGCTTATATATATTTTGCTTAGTATGTTTAATAAATAAATAAAGTGGCTTTGCTAATCTGTATCTAATAAAACTTAATCATGGATATGATGAATAGTTGCTCTGCCTAATTTGCAAATTTAAAGTTCTCTCTCAAGTTTAGACATAACTGATATAATTTAAAGCTTGCTCTAGATCTAAACTTGTGGGATGAAAACTTGATCTGAAGTCTAAGTTGTTAACGGATACGATATGGGAAGGTTGAGCTGCTGTTTATCTGTTCCTAGAGATGCTAGAATTCTGGAGAATTTTATCTTTGAAAATCTTTAAAATATTGCATGATGAGTTCCTGTATGATGAGAGTTTAAATTCCTACCACAGCCATATATACATGCTTGCTAGACCTTGAAACACACCATTTACTATTTACTGCTTATGAGCATTGAGTGTAGTCAAGCTGTGTAGACCCTTAGGAGCTTGTCATGTGGTTAAATCAAGATTCACTTGCATGTTCACTCATATATGCTACTTCTACTCCGGAAGTACCATCCACATATATCCACTCATTTCCATCTCCAGTTTTACCCAAAATTATTTTACTCCTAATCCGGGAGAGAATAAGCCAAAAAACATTTTCCTATCCCTGTTATTTCCTGTGAAATAAATGCTCCAGTTATTTTGGTTACTACCACTTGCTACATTATTTCAGGAGATGAGTGCTCTAGAAAGAAAAAAAGAAAAAAAAAAGAAGAAAAAAAAAAAAATATACGAGGAAATAAAAAGGGGCAAGTGCTCGGAACCTCGAAGAAAAGAAAAAGTGAGACGAGAGGTAAAAATGGACAAGTGTCCGACAGTAGAATTAGGGGTACAAAGCTACCCACCTGAGAAAAAAAAGGGGGAAAATATAGAGCATCTCATTCTCCTCATAAAGTTTCAAAAGCAAGGAAGGTATGTATCCCCTCAAAGAGCAAAAGTAAAATTAGACTTTCACCATTGTTATCACCATCACCACCATACACCATTCATTCGCCACACATGCACATCTTGATTTGGCTTATTGATTTGTTTCATTGGATCCATGGTTTGACTATGCAATAAATGTCTTGTAAGTATGTATATTTTATCTCCCACCTATGAGCTACAGATATTAAAGCCTTATTAGAGTAGGGTGAGAGAGAAGACAATGTCACTATGCTTCATACCACAAATACTACATATCTTGAGAGAAGGCATATACCATCACTGCCTTGGTAAGGATCCAAAAATACCACAAAAGAGAGATCTGAGAGAATCATACAAGGAATCTCTGAGTTTTAAAATCTGCAAAAACTCTAGAGCTATAGCTGATCAAGAATAAGAGACATGGCACTTGGCTAGACTGTTCTATCTTTTAACCACTCAAGACAGAGTGACAGTTACAAGTCCCATGGTGAAGGTAAAGTAAGTTTTAAGTCTTGATAGTTTACTCTAACTCAGAGATGAGATTTTATTTAAAAAGCATGTGTAACATCAATTTTTAAAAATATTGCAACAATTTATGATCCATAGCTAAGTCTATCCTTGCTCAGGGACGAGCAAGAGGTAAGCTTGGGGGAGTTTGTTGACGGTCCTTAAGTATCAAATTTAATTATCAAATAAACAAAGAAAAGGATCCAAATGCAACCAACACCTAGAATTAGGGTTTGATCTGATAGAATTCCACGAGTTTTGTTGTTTATCTGTTTCCGCAGGGGGTTATCAGGAAATAAGGAAGAAAGGCCCACATGTCGGGATTACATAGAGATATAAACGCACCGCACGATTTTACATCATCTAGAAGACTCCAGAAGCCACGAGACCGAAGCGGAGGCGAAACTGGGCCAGGCCCAGGGCGCCGGCCAGGTAGCCTGGGCGCCCGCCCCCCTGTTGGAGCCAAATCAGGACTCTTTCGCTCGGGATGTTCCACCGACCTATTGGATCAAGGAAAACATAGTACCACCTCACCTATCGACCAAAAAACGCATAGAAAGGGAGGACTATATAAGCAAGGCCCCCCTGGCCCTGGAGAAGACAAGAAATTATCATAGAGATTGAGGGGTGCCCTCGAAGGAAAACCTCTTCTCTAAATAATATTTCTTTTTAGGCTTAGCAACCAATGTAAGGTAGAAATAGATCTTCTAGTTTCTACTAGATTGAGAGAGATAGAGTGGAGGTGTGGATCAGAAGAAGGCCGGCCTGTCGGTGTCTACTCCGAGTTGTACCTGCGGGATCAAGTCTCCTAACCCGAGGCTTGCTTCTAAGATTCTTCAGTAATTCGACTTCTAATACTAGTAAGTTCTTGTTTTATTGTTCTTTGGTTCATGAGTTTACTTTAATCCTCTTCCGGTTGAGTATTAGAGTAATCACTTGTTAGCGTAAACATGGTGTTTAGGCTAGGGTACTCATAGATATCCCCTGACTAGCTGGACCGTGGTAGTAGCGAGGAACGTGACATTTCCGAGTTACCTTTGTAGATCACATCTCGTTAGCAGGACGGGTAGGGTTAAAGGTGCGGGTCGAACATCCTTTGTGTTGTCTAGATTCCGTGAGCCTCCCCAATAGAACAGTAGATCATCCTTACCAAGGTTAGAACGAGACTACGGTTGCAGTCTTCTCTATACATCACTCACATCGAGAGACATTCATTGTAGCCTAAAGGGATAGTAGCAATAGATTTGGTTAGTCAGATGCACCCTTTCTCCCAGTGGTAAAAATATAAATACGATACTCTGGAAAACCTCCCGGGTGAAATGCTCACCGATATCCGTGCGCTTGCGGATTATTTTCTAATTGCGTTACCAAATATCAACACTTATATTCTAGAAACTCTCGAAGGAGTTGAATTTCCTAGAGCGTTAAATGGAGAATATCCAAAGAAATATTATGCAAGCATCTGGGTTGATGCATAGAAGTTTATGTGCCGATAACACTCCTTTCGGCTGGATGAAATCTGTCTAAGATTATGCATAATGTTTTAAAAGTGCCGATAACAGTCCTATCGCCTAGATTAGAACGAGCAAAAGTTACTAAGAGCAGAATGAAACAAATTGCCGATGAAAAGTTCATAGATTCAGCAGGGCTTGAATCGTCAATATAGCGCACAGGCGAATCTGGTTGGCTTCTTCTATCTCCCGGATGTCCTCATCGGTAGAACCCTCTACTGGCTTCAGCTTCTTTTTCATCCGCAGTGCCTTACGAGCCTGGATGTTTCATTCTTGCTGAAGAGTCTTGATCATCTCATGCAGCTGGCTTTCTTCTTGTTGAGCTTGAGTCAAGGCCTCTTCCACTTGTTTGAGCTCAGCTAGAAGGGCTTCCCTTCATGCCGATAGATCGGAAATCTTTTGTTTCAGTGTATCCCCTGAGGACTGCAGAATGCCGATGCTCTTATGTTTGTCATCGGCAAGGCGCTTTACTTGCATTACTTCCTCTGTGAGTTGGGCATGAGCAGCTCTATCAGCAAGACGTTGGGTAGCTTTCTGGTATTGAAGCTGGCGGCTTTCTAGATGGGCAGCTTGAAAAAGAATCTCTTCAGCATCGGCTGGAATTTGACCGCGAAGGGTTTTAAACAAAGCTTTGGCTGGATCGGAATCACAACCAACTGGGCAGTATCTTGATGCAGCAGGGCTAACAGGTCTTCCATCTTGGCTTTGATTTCTACCAATGAGATCCCTACTGCTTGGGAGGAGCTCGCTTCTTCGCCCTCATCATCGAAAATATCAATGGCGAAAGAAAATAAGATGTCTGGGGAGTCTTGTTCCTGAAAGAGAATAAAGATAAGTTATTTGATGATCAAATATTAGTAATGTAAAAGATGGAAATCAGATAACTTACTTGCTTCAGAGCAATTTCACGCCTCTGGCTTCATGATACTATCGATAGTATGGGTTGATCGGCTGAAGTTGCCGATGGAATGATATCAACTGAGAAATTACGAGAGTGATTATGATTAGCAAAAATAAGAGTCATCGGTAATAATGTTATGATTAGTACTTTACCTTGAGGGGGGACAGTATTTGTTTGTTCTGGGGGAACAACCGGTGACACACTCAAGTCAGCTAGATCGGCAGTCTGCTCAGGTACATCGGCTGGTGCTTTTTGTGGCTGAGGTGCTGATGAGGAGGGGACGGTACTTGTTGTGTCTAGATTTCTGGTGAAGAGGGGGATGATTCCACATGAATCGGCGACACTGGACGAGGAGGAGAAGATGGTGCTGTCCTCTGACGCTTTGGTTGTGACTTGGTGCTCTTGGGGCCTTTTCTCTTGGCTTGGCTAGGTTGGGGGCATCAGCACTTGTTTGGGCACTTCTAGTCTTCGCCAATTTGCCAGTATGCTGTTACAACAAGCCAGATTTCATGAATAAAATTATAAAAGAATATTGATAAAATTTTGTTAAAAGATAAAGGTTGCCGATGAAGTTCCCATAGCAGCCGATGTATCCTGAAAAGATTATGTAAGTATGAGACAAAATCGGTATAAGTAAAGGAGATTAAGAGTCTACCTTGAAAGCCTATGGCAGAGTAGCAGCAGCAACCGATGGGGAAGTCTTTGACTGCTTGGTGGTCGTCTTCTTGAAGCGCACGTTCCAATGCGCTAGGGCTGCTAAACTCGGTGCATCATGACCAATGAGAGAAATCAGACCTGATGGAAGAAGCTCGATCGGTCTTCCACTCCTGCTGACTGATAGGGCTGGATTGTCAACCTGTCAAAATAGAAACAAGTAAGTTGCCGATAGGAATAAAAGGGATAAAGGAATTAAGAAATCAGTCGAAGACTTACAATGTTATCGGGAACCTTATAGTTGGGGTCGATCATGCCACGATATGTTAGAGCCGATGTACTGAACAGGTGTTTCATTCTTCCCACCATTGCTTGTACATCTGAGTGATGAAGAGGGCTAGAATCCATGCCGGTAGATCAATGTCTAACGTATCGGCATTTGGCTGAAGCTGAGCTATTCTTATCCACTCAAGTCCGCTGGTTATAGTTTCCCTTGGCTTCACCACATCGGCATAACAGAGTCTAATCGGCAGCTGCCCAAAAGCCAGTTGACGAGCTAGTGCTGATGTATTGTAAAACTCATAAGTGGGACTAGCGTTTTTTCTGCTGCCAAAGGTGTTTACTGGAATAGCCCTTGGGGTAATGATTGCCATCATCAAATCGGTATCTTTGTTGAGGGCGTCATCAAAAGGGTGGAAGATTAGCGGGAATCTGGTTTCTGGATCTTCATAAGGCATCCATGCCCACTGGTCCTTGGGAAGACCCTCATACAGAGTCTGGAAGAATCGGCTGACCTGGTCATCATTCCGCCAGTGCCAGGTAGAACTATAACTGCCTCACCGTAATTCAGGGGTGGGCGAGTAGTCGATTCTTCGACAGTCAGTTCATAGTCTTCGGTGATATCTCTAGGGAATCGTTGTGCAAAAAGGTCGAACCGAAGACGTTTGTGCATGTGGACATTAAGCCACATGTTGATGAACCACCAAGGACCTCCTAGGTTGCCGATGGGTTGGCCCAACAGGAGCTTCTCAGCCACTTGGTGAAGGAGGTGATAGGCAGAACCAAGTAAGTATCGACCGAGAGGAAATCGGCCGCCATCGGCTAGTCTTTCTGCTACCGATAAATAGACAGAGGTTGGTCCTACCGATCGGCCACAGAAGACGAACTTATCCAGCCACATATTCAAGAAAATGGCATGTTCCCTCTCCCCAACTGGTCCTGTCCTCTGGTACTTCTGAATGTACCCTGACCAACCACCGATGTTGCGAGTTTCTACTCTACGCTCGGGTTTGTGATCATATAGATGGCTATCATCGGCAGTTGATATGTCTAAACCAGTGAGCATGAGCACATTGGCAAGAGTAGGTGAAGCAGGGCCATGGCCGAACAAGAGAGCATTGATGGTGTCTAACCAGAAGTACAAAGCGGCTATGAATAGTGATTCATTTCTTTCCATATCGGCAATGGATAGCCTAATGCACTGGTCTAGTTTACGCTCACCCCATTGGACTTCATTTGAGTTGCCGATTCTCAGGAACCAGTCTCTCCACCCTTTAGTAGAACTGGGCCAGGATCGAAAGGTGTCTTTCCACAGATCTAATGAGAAGTTCTTAGCTCTAAAGGGGATCCTATTTGTTTCTACATTTATCAAATCGGTAGGATCTGGATTTCCCAATGGACCAAGGCATTGAAAGTGGGGTTGATCGGTAGGGATCACAATTTTATCAGCCAATTCATAAAGGTTTAAAGGTTGGAAGAATAGAAAAAGGAAAAAGAAAGAAAGAACGTACTCAGTAAATAGATTTGCAGAAGATAAAAGTACGATAAATGAAAAGAAGATGGGACAAAGTTGACCTCAGGAACGGTGAAGGTTATGGCCATGTCCTCCTAAAGTGGGAGAAGATCGAAAGTTTGAAGAACTGCTAGGAAAGATCCTCGCTAGAGTTCTTTGGCTCCTCATACAATGCCGCCGCCAGGGAGATTGGTTTGGTGAATGTAGAATGACAAGGTGGAGGAAGAGTGCTGAAGAAGGAAGTATTTATAGGACAAAGAGAGCAGGGGTATTTCTGACTTATCTCTTTGCCGTATCCGTGGAAATCAAGGGTGTTTTGGTAGATATGGTAACAGTTCGCATGATAATCAAGGGATTGTGCGGTTGATTTGACAGCAAGCGGTCATGATTTTGGGAGATGTTTCACAGTACAAGATCTCCAAGTCGGCCCATCGGCTATCGTTTATAACGGAAACATTGTCGATGAACGTATATTGGGAAGATTCGGTTTGAAAAGTTGAGAGATTCGAGGTACATGCTAGAAGACCGGGCTAAGGTTGTTTGGATTTGCTAATTAATTGCTGTCAGGAGGAAGTAATTGCGGAAAGACGTCATTACTGAGGAGAAATTCGGAGCATGTGTTGACATCATTTTTGGACACGTATCTTTGGACGCTTATCTGGGAGTTAATGAGGCGTAGATCAGCAAGCGGAAAGGTGGTGATTAGTTGACAGAAGAGTTGTCGATGAGGGTTGATACCGATGATGAAACGACAGAATGTTGCCAAGTCCAGGAGTGGTGATGGATCTATGCCGATGACTGATGCCGATGGTTGCCGATGGCTATGAAAGGTGATTCGCCGATGGTCACGAAGGGAAGCGCAGGAATTGTCGATCAGATGGTGATGATGTGCCGATCGGTTGTGGTGGATAAATTAATGTTTTCCATAGTTATTAGAGTTTGTTTTGCATACGGATTCCGTTCAGTTTGGAATTCGAGTCGTAGTCGTGTTTGATTGTAACTCTTTTGGACAGGGTATAAATGTAGACCTTGTAGCGATGTAAGAAATAGATACACAATCAATCAAACACAAGTTTTTACATCTATTCCAACATCTACTTTTTCGACGACTTCGTAAACTCACATATTTTCTTTTTACTTATGAGTTCTTAGGACTTCATCGAGTCAATCTCGACGAGTTCTGAAGTTCCGCGTGAATACCTCTTGGCCGTGACATCTGGGCACATCGCTGTTGTCAGGACCAAAGTATTCGAGTTATCACCTTTGTCGATTGTAAGGTCAAATCGACTAGCACGCCTTAACATTAAATCAGGTATTAGCCCTTTGTGTTTGCAGATCTACTTTTGCACCAATAGGTAGATGTTGGTGTAACATTTCCCAGTGAAGATAGAGAGATCACTCTGGAGGTAGCTCACACCTTCCGCCAAAATGGACAAGCAGTAGCTATTCTTGATTCAAGTTTGGCGCCAGATGAATTCCATAAAGTGAATGGAAGAGAAGTTGCCAAGTATATTTGGGAAGTTTTGAAAACAATATTTGAAGGTGACAAGAGTGTGAGAAAGGGCAACATTGAGTTACTTCATGGTGAGTTGGAGAGATTTGTTTTCCTAGAAGGTGAATCAACTCAAGCTATGTTTGATAGGATGATGTCTTTGGTCAACCGCATAAGATCTATTTGGAGCACTAAATGGAATGAAAACAAGGTTGCTAGGAAGATCTTGAGAACCTATAGAGCAAAGAACAACATGCTAGCATCAGTGATTATGGAAAGGCCCAACTATGAATACATGACACCTCAAGAAGTACTAGCCAAGCTCAAGCATCATGAGTGCCTTGATCAAGATGCAATCAATGCACATAGTCATAATCCTAGTGTAATGGGATACAACAAGAATGTAGCTCTAAAAGTAGAGCAAGGTGTCGGTGTTTTCCCCACGGGGGGTCACCCCAAAGAGTGAATTTGTATGCGTGCTCCCTTTCCCAGATGGTGATGCAAAAAGACACACAAAGATTTATCCTGGTTCAGGCAAGAGAAGGCCCTACGTCCAGCAGGGGAGGATAGTTTGTATTATTTTGCACCTAAGTGCTTGTACAGGGGTGAATACAAGCGTGGTATGGAGTGAGATGGAGTATGGAAGTTTTATTGCGTATGGGTGTAGTGTTGCGTGATGTCTTGTCTCGTGTTCGCTCCTGGGCCTCCCCTTTTATAGTTCCAAGGAGAAGCCCAGGGTACAAGTATAGGCGTCAGAGTAGGGGTCGATAGGGGTATGGCGCGCTGACCTACTCGAGGCCTCCGTACCGGCGTGGCCTTGAGCCGTCCCGTCCTAGTAGCTTGATGATGATTATGCGTGCCCCGATATCCTGCTCTGTGCGCTGTCTCGGACTGGTTCATCGGTTGCACGCCTGTACGACATAGTGGCAGATCCATCGGAGTGGTTACTGTGTTGCCATTCGACGCCCAACCATTCCTCAGGAAGGAAACGTGTCTGGTCGAGGGTCAGACATCGTGTAGCGCCTTGCTATCCAGATCGTTGACCCTAGGTGTCTCGAGGGGGTCTTGATTAGACGTTCCATCCCTGCTTCCCGCATCCTGACACGCTCTGGGTTGTTCGATGGGTAAGGCTGCAAAAAGAATGACGGGACGGGTGCGTGTTCCCTATCACGCTTCTCGTGACTGGCGTGTTAGGTGGGAACGCGACAGGCGCATTAAATGCCCTAGTTCCTATGCGCGCGTTAGGCGGCGGGCGGCGTCCTTGCGCTCGACCCCTCCTGGTTCGCTCGAGCCTGTTTCCGTATTCGACGGTAGTTGGTGCTCGAGCCCTGACCGATTCACTCGACACCTTTTCTGTCTTCGAGGCTGCGGTCGTCAATGACTGTACGTGTGACTGATCAGAACGTCGAGTTGAGGGCCTCGACTTGCGTACGGACAATCTCGTTATGTACATCAGTTTGGATACCCCTTACTGATACCCTTGACAGTAGCCCCCGAGTCTCCATTTGAGTGCTGGCGCTCGAGTGGAGGCTTTATTTTGCGGTTGAATTTCCGTGGGGGCGCGCGAGCGACCCCGCGGGGGTAGTCCCCGAGCCCTTGGAGGAGTTTTTGACTCCTTCGAGGGTTATATTGCCTAATTCGCAGAAACGCTGTCGACACAAGTGGTGGAAGGTTCTGGTTGGCTCGTTTTGCGCAGGGGGTTTCGATGTATTCTCGATAGAGCGAGCGTCATCCACCTCGGATTGAGCTCTTAACGGGTAGTCCAAGTGAGAACCTGTGCCCCTTTCGAGGGGGTCAGCTGTAGCCTGGAGGCGTTCTCATAAAGCGGGGTCGACGTGGTCGGGGATGCTGGTCTCGTTCGATAGAGTCTAGTGGCTCGATGCCTCCCATCGAGGGATTCCTCTCGACTGTCTCGATCCTACCTCGGACATCCCCAGCGAGTTCTCGAGGCGGGCCTCGATTTTCAACCACTCGCTGGGCATCCCTGACTCTGGCGCTCGAGATCGGCTGTCGAACCCTTTCGGTGGGTCAGCCTGTGACCTCTCGAGGCTTTCGTGGGTGCGTTCCTTGGCTTACAAGGGAAGGAAGAGGCCGTGGCGGTTTGTCTTTTTGCCCGTTGGGCGTGCCTTTTCAGGCGGGAGCCATTGCGACACTGTATCGGCGCAGAATTCGGAGTGTCCCATCTGTGAGGAGGAAAAAGACCGTTAGGCGGCGCATTTATGGGGGGAGTTACCTCATTTATCGGATCTGTCCGTTGGTGGGTTGCTGCCTATAAATATCCCATGGCATCGCCGCCGTTCTCTCTTCCGCCTTCTGTCTTCATCCTTGCCTTAGCCCTCTCGCCGTCTTAGCTCTCTTGCCATCTCACGTGCGCGCACCCCCTCGAGCAGTAGCGAGTCCGCCCTCCTTCCATCCAAGATGCCTGTGAGACTCGTTGCTACCGACGACTGGCGCCCGTCGTCGATGACGGAACACCGGTTGCTGGAGCTTGAGAGGGAGGGACTCCTGTGCCACCGCACGTCGCTGTCGTCGCTGGAGTGGATCGTGTAACACCCTAGGTGTTTGTCTTGCGTTTTGGCACTTACATTTCATGAGCATAAGCATCATTTGTCCATATATGATAGTATGAAACATACTTTGATGTGGCAACAAGTGAATGCTTGATGATCCTACATAATAAAGCTTGTGGGTGCTGATGGTGCTTCTTCCATATGTATCATCTCCATCTCTACCTAGGTTGATCACTCAAAAAGTTTTATGAAGTTTGGATTCAAAAGGTCAAATGAAAGGATAAGTTACATGCTTGTTGGAATGACCTTATCAAGTGAACGGAACCTTAGGTTACTAACCTAACCTTGCAATATTGACCAAATGACTCTAGATGAACTCTACAACAAAAGTAATGAAGGGTTCATGTTGAGCTTGTGCCAAGAAAATTCTTTATTTGCTCTAAAATCCTAGTTTGAGCTTTATCAAGTTGATACTTTGACCAAAGTGAAAGTTTGACTTCGGTACCAGTTATGAGGTTGGACCTTAAATAAAAGTTGTAGTTTTGCTTCTGTAGAACAAACTGTATTTAAAGGTCAAGAGCCAGTTTGGTACCTATCCTAGTGAAATTAAGCTCATAATATTCAATGCAGTATTGTTTTGGATCTCAGAAAATTTGGCCGTCCTCAAGGTGCTCAGGTTCGGGTACCCTAGTTGGGAGCCTTGTATCTTACTAACCAGGCAGAAACAGTATAAGGTCCTTTAATAAAAGTTGTAGTATAGTTTGTATGCTACAAACTTTGTTAAAGTGCCCAAGTCCGAATCATCTTCTAAGCCTATCAAATAATAGTCACAAGATCGAATCTGCTGTAAATTCCAGCATTTCGGATTTCTAAATCTGGAATTTCAGTTCGTCATGTTGGCATCCCGCGTTCTCCTAATTCTTATGAACAACTTGCTTGGGTACCAAAATAAAAGTTGGAGTACATATTGTGGGCTACAACATGCCAAATTGTGACACCAGTTTGATCTTGTTTTGGTCATCAATTTCGAGTTTTGCTAATCACTATCAATTCATTGACACTCAAAGGTTGGCATCCAATTATCTACTAATCTATAACTCTAATGGCTTTGCACTCTTAATCAAAGTTAGAGAGCAGGCCGAGCTTGGCAAACTTCATTTTCGGCCTATGTCCAAATTCGGCCCAGAAAGGCCCCAAATTCGCGTCCCACTCTGTGTACTCCGGCGCGCGCCACGTATTCGACAGAATGCCGACGTGGTCGTCGTGCAAGGGCAGCACGTCCCACCTCCATGCCACGCGCCCCTACCGTCTCCTCGTAGTGTTTTGGACTTCTGGGTCGCTGGCGGACATCCCCATCCACTTCCTCGCCCCTTCCTTCGCTCCCCACCGCAGGGACGGGAGCATGTCGGCCATGGCTATGGCTGAGCTCCTGGAGCTCCATGGCCGCCACTGTTCCTTCTCATCCAAGCGCTCCCACGCTCAGCCAGCATCACCACCGCCTCCGCCTCTTCCTCCTCTACAACCAGCGCCCCTCGGCCGAGGTGGAAGAGAAGGAACAGCGGGTGTGCACGTGGCCAAGCCGCCACGGGCCCTCTCCCGGCCATCCAAGGCGACCAGCGGGTGTGCGCTGACCTCCTGGTGCTTCCCCACCCCTCCATCGCCGCCGACGAGGCCTCAGCCGGCCGGAACAGGGAGCTCCGGCGAGGTCCTCTCTTTTCCTCGCGACCAAGGACCACGGGGGCAAATTCGACAAAATCCAGGGGGTTTTCTGCAGAACTCATGACTCAGATGAATAGTGCTTCGAGGACCTATTTGTTTTGGAGAAATGCTGGAAATTTGAAAATCAATATAAAATCATAGAAAAATCGTAAATTAGCAAATGTAGACTTTTTGGAATCCTTATGAAATTCTCTTTGCAGTTGATCTATAATATGCCATGTTTTAGGTTAAAGTTTTAGCTGTGGAAAATGATTTTTGCAGCTAGGTTTTTAATACTAGTTGAGTTTGTCTATTTGTATAACTGCTGCTGTAGAGCTCCAATTGAAGTGAAACTTTTGTGGCTTGGTATTCATGTGATGATTGATGTCTGGTAAAAGTTTTAGGATTTTTGAGTGCAGTATTAGTGAGTTATTAATTTAACTTTCTTAGGGCTTGATAAATAGTTTATAATTATAAATTAAAATGTAAAAATAGAAATTGTTGTTCCACTACCATTCTGTGATATTGTTGTATCATGTTGATATATAATATGGTCATGTGTTTGAAGAAAATGTGAGTTTTAGATTTATCTTGTTCTCACATGGTTAATTGCAATAGCAATTTGTCTTTTTCGTAGATGTTGATATCTTTATTCAAATGCAGTGAAATTTATACAGTGGGCTATGGATAGTGTTTAGAAGCTACTGTAATGTTGGTGGAAGTTATTGAGCACTTTTGTTATATGTTCTTTAATTCACCTTATTATCCAAATAAATTAAGAAATGCATTAAATAAATTTATTTGGTAATGACCACTATGTTTTCTGGTGTTCTTTAGATATGTGCAAACTGTTGGTAACAATGGTTTTGCTCAAATGCATGTTTGAAACATAAGTTAATTATTAATTGCTTGCAATTGTTGTTTCTAAACAGTTTTTGAACTATTTGGATTACAATACGTAAATGATGTTTTCTGGGAGTCTTGTTTATAGAAAAGTTGTAGATAATTCATTTATCTAGCTTCTGTTAAAATTTGGTAGTATTTGGCCTTGTGGTTTGTGAGTTATGTCTGTTCAAAGTTGAATTTCAGAAATGGTTGCTCTCTGTCCTGTTAGGACCTGATTCAGTAATCCTAATATTTCGACCAGCTTATGTTGAGAATCATGCTTTGATGTCTAAATATCAAATGTAGATAATTTCTTAAGCTTTCCAGAATGTCTTCTTGCATGTCTTTTGGAGTTATATAACTCCATTTATTATTTAAACAAGAAGCTGTTGTGGGCTGTCCTAAAAATGATAGATTGCTTTTATAGTTGTTTGCTTGGTATATTGCTATGTGTGATATTTTTAGTGATAGAATGTGCTCTTGATGTTTATAACAAAGTTGTTCACAATTTAGTAAGATTTCTAGAGAGTCCATAATCATAATTTGTGGACATGTGAAAATGATGTTATATCTGTTTAATGTGGCATGGTATGCCCTGTCTATGCTTTGAACAGAGATGTCTTCATGGGGTTAATTGATCTTGTTAACTATGAAATCATCTTTATATGAGAATAAGAAAGTTGTAGGTAACTTTATAAGCCTTCTGTGAAGTTAAAAATCATGTTTGTTGGAGGGCTACAACTCCAGTTATGTTTGTTTGAAGTTCCTATCAGTTTTCCTGCCTATAATTGTACCCTACTGTTTGGGGCAACATGCGCAGTCCTGATTGTGCAATTAATTCCATAGTATAAATTATGTTTGCTGTGAAACTTGTCTATACAAAAGTTGTAGATAACTCTTTCATCTCACTTGTGTTAGAGTTACATATCATTTGGATAAATGGTTTGTGAGTTATAAGGGTATAAAGTTTATCTGTCAAAATGCTTGTTCTCTGGAATTCCTGGACCAGATTCTGTAAATATGTATGTTTGACTTAGGTAACTTTCTAATCATGCTAAGATGATTAAATATGAATTGTATATAATTTTATAAACTTTCCATAATGTCTTGTTGCATGGATTTTGGGTCTGTAGAACTCTGGTTATGATTTATTTATTCAACTGTTGCATGTATGTCCAGAATTGCTAAAAATGCATGAATGCTTGATTAACTTACATTGTGTGTGGTTTTAAGTGACTCATGTCTTGGTGGTGTTAATTAGTGTTATGTGATCCTATGAAACATGTGTTCATGCACTTGCATCTTGCATGTCATCTAGGTACGCTAGATGAACCACGTGAAGGACGTGATGGTGGATCATCCCGGAGATGGAATGATTAAGCAAGTGTTATGATCTTAGATGTCACCAAGACGGAGCAAGCTAACTAATCTGACTCGGTGTCACATTTCAGGCAAGCCCCGGAGCATTATAAGCCTCCTACTTTTTGAAAGTGAATGAGTATATATATGTTATATATGTATTGTTGCATTAAGTATAGGAGTTGGATGAAACCCTTGCTGCATATATATACCCTTCCTTGTCTAGTATATATATAACCTGAATCCTAATTAGTCAGGATCACGTCTATGCTTAGCCATGCTTAGCTCGGTAGAAGCCAGGTGATTTCCTGTCACCTGCAGGATATAGGTGGATTCCAGATCACGGTTGGCTATATTTGCTATCGTGGAAAAGAATTATGTGTTAATAATATGAAAGGAGACCGGGCGGGATGATGATAGTGACGCAACAAGGCATGGAGGTCTTGGGTGTGGATCTATCCCCGTCTGTGTCGATTAAGGACCGATCGTTGTACGTCCTCTTGTCATGTTGAACGCATGCCTAACACTTAGTTGGCCGGATAAGTCGTTCCGACCGCGAAGCCTAGTAGTATGACTCAGGCTGGAAGACCGGCAAGTATAAAGTGCGCACTACCGGAGGAAGTGCGGTGTGCGGGGGACCATTGGCGTAAGTCCAAAGGCAGGTGAGTTAAAATTCCTGACCTCCCTGGCAGAGTGGTAGCCCTGGGAGTGCGGCGCTGATCGGAACCGCGATTCCTGAGTCGTACCAAAGGTGACCCGTTGGCTCTCCGACGGGGGATGCTTGGGTGAGTGCTAGGAATACCCCTCCAGCTGGATAGGAATCGATTCGAATCGCCGTCTCTCCCGGATAGTGAGAACTTGACAGAGCAGCGGCAAACGTAGCATTCACTAAATAACTTACTGGTTCTATGATGATGATGATGATGACGGCCTTGACAAACCTGATATGGTTATTATTGATTGATATTAATCAAGTGATTGCTATAGTACAGGTGCTAATCTAGTTGATAGGTTAATGAGAATTAAATGGATGCTAAATAAGAAAGGTTTAACTCTTTATACTTAAGCTTTTTATGCAAAATGTTGTCCAACAAGCTCCACTTATATATCAGCCTTGCATACTCCTTGGTGTCATTTATTTCTGGTTTATGACGGGTAAGTCTAGCTGAGTACATTCTCGTAACCAGGGTTTATTCCCACTTGTTGCAGGTTGTGATGTATCATAGCTACTGCAAGATTTGGATGACTCCTGCTTTAGGGAAGGAGTAAGATCATGGGCATGATCCTTCCTACTTACCTCATCTATGATGCTTTTCTTGGAATGGACCATGGTACTGGCATGTATTTGAAATAAAAGTGATATTGGTTTCAAATTACTTTGCTTCCGCTATTTGTAAACTTGAGTTGTAATAATCTTATCGATCTCCGATATACTTGAACTACTCGTGAAATGCATGTAACGTGTGACTTGTTATGTTGAATCACTACGATCTTGGCTTGTATGTTGGTTGGTTTGAAATCCCTCGTGATTTTGATGGACTACCGGAATTATATGGGCTCAAGTATGATAAATTGATCGCTTCGGCGATTGTTTTTGTACTTGCTGGCATCGGAGCAAGGTTCAACAGTAAACATGTCACATGTGTATTTGAAACAAAACTTTTCTTTATAAAAAAATCAGTTTTGGCAACATACAGCTATATATAGGTGTGTTCAAATCTAAACTTTTAATCTAGTTATGCCAGTGGTCATTCCTCTATGCCCAACTAAGGACCTTTAGGTGGCTTAGTTAAGTACTAACTATGGGGGGATTTACATACTGCAACTTTTATTTCGTCGTCCATACGGCGTGCTATTGTATGGATGCCATTCACTTGAGTGGTAATGTATGGATCAATTTACATCGACGCCCAGGCCAAGGTATGTATGTATGATGACCGCACTATGCTACCCTGTGGTCAAATGGTAGAGGTAGCCCTTATATATGAATTAGCCATATATGTTGATAGATTCAAGTTTTGCAACGTCGCACCTACGCTCAGGTAAGTGTGAGTTGTGAGAGCACGATCGTCCAACCGTCGGTCTAGGGGAGAGCTAGCTTTGGTTACTGGAATATTTACATGTTACACGCATGTATATATGAAGGTACTTAATTGTGGGTTAGTGGTACGGCCATATATACATGTCGCTATGTATGTATAGGCGTATCTCATTTCGTGTAGTTTGATGCTGAAATATATATATTGGGATATATATATGGAAGCATCTAGCTTTCAACCTATAGTCTAGTATTTCATTTAATGCACTTATATCATTGTTGGGTTGGGCTGAAATGAAATTTTCTGCAGGTACGCTAACCACGAATGCGTAGATTGTTTGTAGCTAACGACTAGCTATATGTCGAGAGTGTCGTATTATGCCACCAATATAGAACGTGATTACCACCTTAGGCTGGTAATTTTGTGAGGACGAATAGGACGAAGCATGCATCATCATGATTGATTGCCCTATGCATAACTTTGCTCTTGTCACCCTTGTTCTAACAATAAGTAACTTGTGAATTAATATGATGTCACTTTGCTTGTGTAAAGTTAGATAAAATGCCTTGTTGTATGTTGCTTGAGTAGCTATGCTTGGTGTTAGGTTCTTCCTTTTTGTTACCTACACAGTAGTTCTTTTTATGTGTGGTTGCCTTGCTTTCTAGGTGTGGTTGCAGCACAAGTTGTCTAACCTCTTGTCCTCGGTGAGACCAAGAGTTGTCATCAAGCCTTATCATTGTGCTTATCTCATAAGTTGCCTCAAGTACACCTTCTTGCTTAGAACACATGAGCTTATGCATCTGTACCTAACCAAACCTCGTTGGGTTTTCTTGAATATTAACTTTTGCCCATGATATGTCCTGGTTTGAGCTTTGCCCAAATTCTTTTGGACACTTTGCTACTAAAAAAAATCATCCTGTTCCTAAAGACATGATCATATCTACCAACTTTGTGGTACAATCTCGTATCATGATCCTTGTCCTAAGAACCAGATGTTGGGTTGCATAATGGTTATTTGTCAAATCATGAATCTCATATCATGATGCCAATCATTCTTAATCATGCAACTTACTGGATTGGTTATGCATCAATGTCATAATTCCCTAAATCCTTGAACCACATGCACACGTGCATGTAGAAGGAGGTATGCTCACAGTTAGTGGGGTACACCATATTCATGTCGTATCCTAACTGCAATCATCTTAGTGAGTTTCTTTCTAAAGAACATTCTTCAGCTCTTGTGCTTGCTACCCATTTAACTGGGTTACCCTTTTATCTATCTCAATGGCTTGCTTATGTTTTGGTCAATCTGTGCCATCTGTCAACATGATGCATATGTTTGAGATGGCTGGCCTTTTTGGACATAAGTGAGATTTATCTTCTCGACTTAAGAAGAGTATGCACCTACTCAATAAAGGATAACAACACATTCCCATCATGTTCTGTTTACTATCTACAACCTTTGCTTTTAGTAATGGTTGCTGGAGATAATTTCATCTATGTTCTCACATGCTTGATTATGTCTTGGGTGTCTTCCTTCTATGTGCGAAAACCTTATCCCAAGAATCCTCTCAGACCACTTGGTTCCCTGTCCTATAGTGGATCTAGTGCAATGCTTATCTGTTGTTGCATGAGCCTCATAATCTTTTCATGACAGATCATGTTGCTGCTGTGTTGATGAAGCCTTGATGAAGCCCTAATCTAAGTATCAGCTTGGTCTCTTGAATCTCGTTTATTGAACCTCCAATTCTCCCTAATCTTAAATATTATCAGTCATGATCTCATGTTAATCATTTATCTGGTAACTATCTTGGTTAACACAATGATTTTGTGGAAATTAAAGCAAGATCCATGATCTGTTGTCTTTGACAAGTAAGATATGTTCTCCTGTGTTATGTTTTGGATCTTCAGGTCACTTCCATGTTGACTCCCAACCTTGTGACTACCTTTGCTTTGCTATCCCTCCTAAGCATAATGCTTGTTCATACAACCAACTTTTGTGCCACATGAAAATTTTCATTGAGTATATGATCAATAATGGTGTCATGAGCAGTAGCTAACGGTGCCGCGACGAAACTGAGAGCCTCTTGTGGGCGGCCGACACAAGGATGTGCTGCTCGGCACGCGCTGGTATCGAGGTTTCTAGTCGTGATCCATTATGGAACTATACCAATGAAATGTCTTCTTGTGACTTTTCCCTTGAAAAACTCACCATATCATATCAAAATTTCCCTATATCCAACCAGACCACATAGGCCATTCTTCTGAAGTCAACTAGAGGTTAACCTTTGAAGAACAAGTCACTGACATAAAAACTAACTGACTGTAAGAGATGGTAGACAAGTGGCAGTATTTCACTATCCCTACAATGACGATGAGCATTAAGTGAACACCATGAGTCATCCTCATGGAACCAAAAGGACACCCAACACTTAATGTTGGACAAGTTATCTGTTAAACAAGCATCGATCATCACCATTGTGCTTATGACCAAGTTTTCCTAAGTCTTTATCTTTATGTGCATCATGGTGACAGCTAAAGTCAACCAAGAGGCATGAATCCTTATCTCCTAGCTTTTGAGGTTACCAATTGTTGAGCATCAGCCGTAATTGTTGTGGTTAAGAGTGAAGCTTTGGAAAATATTGGGCTGAGAGGCAATTGATTGGTTGCTAGTAGCAAGGCTAATCTTAAGGAAAGTAATGATGGAGTGATAGCCACAAGGGATATGTTTTATGAGAAAGTGAATTAAACATAGAGTTGAGAGATGTCTTGTCAGTCCAGAACACTGCCATTGCAGCACCAAACAAGTTTAGTATGTACATGTTCTGCTTATGCAAATGTTGCCTGTTTGAGCTGAATTTTGGTCAGAGGTGAGAAGACGCATGGATCTGAATTTTATCAAGCTTCATGCAGAATTGAGTGGTAATTGGTTGAATACCTGCAACTGTTGGAGACCTCTGGGTCACACAATCATCCTTCTTCAGTAGTGGTTATCCAATTCCTACATGTCTTTGATACCTTCTATGTGTTACCTAAGAAGTTGCACCTGATTCCACCCAAATAACTTTTGTTGTTTGCATACGAGGATCCCCTTGAAGTAAATGATCATGGAATGTGTTGAACCCACAAAGTCAGCTATCACATTCATCATTCCCTCAACCAGGTTGGTAAGTACAATTTTGTCATCAGAGAAAGAGAACTGCATGCTTGGAAAGTTGTACTCCAACCATTTTGGTAGAAGACTACTTTTCAAATGTTGTGAATGAGCCTGGAACCAATATAATGAGAAACCCTTAGAAGCTTGTCACTTGGTGCAAGGTTCTTATGGTTTGTATTAGTTTCACTAAAGATATTGATGATATAGGTAGCTCCTTATGCTCTGAACCACCCTTCATACTTTGAGCACACCCAAAGTAACAATGCTTCATCTTCAGACCAAAGTTTACTATGAAAAGTAAGTATCAGAAAACTTTTGGTCCAACTTAGCTTCTCTGATGTTCAAATGCTATCGTTGAGGTTCGGAAATGCATGACATTGTTTCTCTTCCCTTGAAAGTCTTTCGCACCGAATCTCGGGACGAGATTCTTTTTAAGGGGGTTGGGCTGTAACACCCCAGTTCTTTGTCTTGCGTTTTGGCACTTACATTTCATGAGCATAAGCATCATTTGTCCATATATGATAGTATGAAACATACTTTGATGTGGCGACAAGTGAATGCTTTATGATCCTACATAATAAAGCTTGTGGGTGCTAATGGTGCTTCTTTCATGTGTATCATCTCCATCTCTACATAGGTTGATCACTCAAAAAGTTTTATGAAGTTTGGATTCAAAAGGTCAAATGAAAGGATAAGTTACATGCTTGTTGGAATGACCTTATCAAGTGAACGGAACCTTAGGTTACTAACGTAACCTTGCAATCTTGACCAAATGACTCTAGATAAACTCTACAACAAAAGTCATGAAGGGTTCATGTTGAGCTTGTGCCAAGAAAATGCTTTATTTGCCCTAAAATCCTAGTTTGAGCTTTATCAAGTTGATACATTGACCAAAGTGAAAGTTTGACTTCGGTACCAGTTATGAGGTTGGACCTTAAATAAAAGTTGTAGTTTTGCTTCTGTAGAACAAACTTTATTTAAAGGTCAAGAGCCAGTTTGGTACCTATCCTAGTGAAATTAAGCTCACAAGATTCAATGCAGTGTTGTTTTGGATCTCAGAAAATTTGGCAAAGTCCACAAGGTGCTCAGGTTCGGGTACCCTAGTTGGGAGCCTTGTATCTTACTAACCATGCAGAAACAGTATAAGGTCCTTTAATAAAATTTGTAGTATAGTTTGTATGCTACAAACTTTGTTAAAGTGCCCAAGTCCGAATCATCTTCTAAGCCTGTCAAATAATAGTCACAAGATCGAATCTGCTGTAAATTCCAGCATTTCGGATTTCTAAGTCTGGAATTTCAGTTCGTCATGTTGGCATCCCGCGTTCTCCTAATTCTTATGAACAACTTGCTTGGGTACCAGAATAAAAGTTGGAGTACATATTGTGGGCTAGAACATGCCAAAAGGTGACACCAGTTTGATTTTGTTTTGGTCATCAATTTCGAGTTTTGCTAATCACTATCAATTCATTGACACTCAAAGGTTGGCATCGAATTATCTACTAATCTATAACTCTAATGGCTTTGCACTCTTAATCAAAGTTGGAGAGCAGGCCGAGCTTGGCAAACTTCATTTTTGGCCCATGTCCAAATTCGGCCCAGAAAGGCTCCAAATTCGCGTCCCACTCTGTGTACTCCGGCGCGCGCCACGTATTCGACAGAATGCCGACGTGGTCGTCGTGCAAGGGCAGCACGTCCCACCTCCATGCCACGCGCCCCTGCCGTCTCCTCGTCGTGTTTTGGACTGCTGGGTCGCTGGCGGACATCCCCATCCACTTCCTCGCCCCTTCCTTCGCTCCCCACCGCAGGGACGGGAGCATGTCGGCCATGGCCATGGCTGAGCTCCTGGAGCTCCATGGCCGCCGCTGTTCCTTCTCATCCAAGCGCTCCCACGCTCAGCCAGCATCACCACCGCCTCCGCCTCTTCCTCCTCTACAACCAGGGCCCCTCGGCCGAGGTGGAAGAGAAGGAACAGCGGGTGTGCACGTGGCCAAGCCGCCACGGGCCCTCTCCCGGCCATCCAAGGCGACCAGCGGGTGTGCGCTGACCTCCTGGTGCTTCCCCACCCCTCCATCGCCGCCGACGAGGCCTCAGCCGGCCGGAACAGGGAGCTCCGGCGAGGTCCTCTCTTTTCCTCGCGACCAAGGACCACGGGGGCAAATTCGACAAAATCCAGGGGGTTTTCTGCAGAACTCATGACTCAGATGAATAGTGCTTCGAGGACCTATTTGTTTTGGAGAAATGCTGGAACTTTAAAAATCAATATAAAATCATAGAAAAATCGTAAATTAGCAAATGTAGACTTTTTGAAATCCTTATGAAATTCTCTTTGCAGTTGATCTATAATATGCCATGTTTTAGGTTAAAGTTTTAGCTGTGGAAAATGATTTTTGCAGCTAGGTTTTTAATACTAGTTGAGTTTGTCTATTTGTATAACTGCTGTTGTAGAGCTACAATTGAAGTGAAACTTTTGTGGCTTGGTATTCATGTGATGATTGATGTCTGGTAAAAGTTTTAGGATTTTTGAGTGCAGTATAAATGAGTTATTAGTTTAACTTTCTTAGGGCTTGATAAATAGTTTATAATTATAAATTAAAATGTAAAAATAGAAAATGTTGTTCCACTACCATTCTGTGATATTCTTGTATCATGTTGATATATATTATGGTCATGTGTTTGAAGAAAATGTGAGTTTTAGATTTATCTTGTTCTCACATGGTTAATTGCAATAGCAATTTGTCTTTTTCATAGATGTTGATATCTTTATTCAAATGCAGCGAAATTTATACAGTGGGCTATGGATAGCGTTTAGAAGCTACTGTAATTTTGGTGGAAGTTATTGAGCACTTTTGTTATATGTTCTTTAATTCACCTTATTATCCAAATAAATTAAGAAATGCATTAAATAATTTTATTTGGTAATGACCACTATGTTTTCTGGTGTTCTTTAGATATGTTCAAACTGTTGGTAACAATGGTTTTGCTCAAATGCATGTTTGAAACATAAGTTAATTATTAATTGTTTGCAATTGTTGTTTCTAAACAGTTTTTGGAACTATTTGGATTACAGTACGTAAATGATGTTTTCTGGGAGTCTTGTTTATAGAAAAGTTGTAGATAATTCATTTATCTAGGTTCTGTTAAAATTTGGTAGTATTTGGCCTTGTGGTTTGTGAGTTATGTCTGTTCAAAGTTGAATTTCAGAAATGGTTGCTCTCTGTCCTGTTAGGACCTGATTCAGTAATCCTAATATTTCGACCAGCTTAAGTTGAGAATCATGCTTTGATGTCTAAATATCAAATGTAGATAATTTCTTAAGCTTTCCAGAATGTCTTCTTGCATGTCTTTTGGAGTTATGTAACTCCAGTTATGATTTAAACAAGAAGCTGTTGTGGGCTGTCCTAAAAATGATAGATTGCTTTTATAGTTGTTTGCTTGGTATATTGCTATGTGTGATATTTTTAGTGATAGAATGTGCTCTTGATGTTTATAACAAAGTTGTTCACAATTTAGTAAGATTTCTAGAGAGTCCATAATCATAATTTGTGGACATGTGAAAATGATGTTATATCTGTTTAATGTGGCATGGTATGTCCTGTCTATGCTTTGAACAGAGATGTCTTCATGGGGTTAATTGATCTTGTTAACTATGAAATCATCTTTATATGAGAGTAAGAAAGTTGTAGGTAACTTTATAAGCTTTCTGTGAAGTTAAAAATCATGTTTGTTGGTGGGCTACAACTCCAGTTATGCTTGTTTGAAGTTCCTATCAGTTTTCCTGCCTATAATTGTACCCTACTGTTTGGGGCAAGATTCGCAGTCCTGATTGTGCAATTAATTCCATAGTATAAATTATGTTTGCTGTGAAACTTGTCTATACAAAAGTTGTAGATAACTCTTTCATCTCGCTTTTGTTAGAGTTTCATATCATTTGGATAAATGGTTTGTGAGTTATAAGGGTATAAAGTTTATCTGTCAAAATGCTTGTTCTCTGGAATTCCTGGACCAGATTCTATAAATATGTATGTTTGACTTAGGTAACTTTCTAATCATGCTAAGATGATTAAATATGAATTGTATATAATTTTATAAGCTTTCCATAATGTCTTGTTGCAAGGATTTTTGGTCTGTAGAACTCTGGTTATGATTTATTTACTCAACTGTTGCATGTATGTCCAGAATTGCTAAAAATGCATGAATGCTTGATTAACTTACATTGTGTGTGGTTTTAAGTGACTCATGTCTTGGTGGTGTTAATTAGTGTTATGTGATCCTATGAAACATGTGTTCATGCACTTGCATCTTGCATGTCATCTAGGTACGCTAGATGAACCACGTGAAGGACGTGATGGTGGATCATCCCGGAGATGGAATGATTAAGCAAGTGTTATGATCTTAGATGTCACCAAGACGGAGCAAGCTAACTAATCTGACTCGGTGTCACATTCCAGGCAAGCCCCGGAGCATTATAAGCCTCCTACTTTTTTAAGTGAATGAGTATATATATGTTATATATGTATTGTTGCATTAAGTATAGGAGTTGGATGAAACCCTTGCTGCATATATATACCCTTCCTTGTCCAGTATATATATAACCTGAATCCTAATTAGTCAGGATCACGTCTATGCTTAGCCATGCTTAGCTCGGTAGAAGCCAGGTGATTTCCTGTCACCTACAGGAAATAGGTGGATTCCAGATCACGTTTGGCTATATTTGCTATCGTGGAAAAGAACCATGTGTTAATAATATGAAAGGAGACCGGACGGGATGATGATAGTGACGCAACAAGGCATGGAGGTCTTAGGTGTGGATCTATCCCCGTCTGTGTCGATTAAGGACCAATCGTTGTATGTCCACTTGTCATGTTGAACGCATGCCTAACACTTAGTTGGCCGGATAAGTCGTTCCGACCGCAAAGCCTAGTAGTATGACTCAGGCCGGAAGACCGGCAGGTATAAAGTGCGCACTACCGGAGGAAATGCGGTGTGCGGGGGACCATTGGCGTAACTCCAAAGGCAGGTGAGTTAAAATTCCTGACCTCCCTGGCAGAGTGGTAGCCCTGGAAGTGCGGCGCTGATCGGAACCGCGATTCCTGAGTCGTACCAAAGGTGACCCGTTGGCTCTTCGACAGGGGATGCTTGGGTGAGTGCTAGGAATACCCCTCCAGCTGGATAGGAATCGATTCGAATCGCCGTCTCTCCCGGATAGTGAGAACTTGACAGAGCAGCGGCAAACGTAGCATTCACTAAATAACTTACTGGTTCTATGATGATGATGATGATGACGGCCTTGATAAACCTGATATGGTTATTATTGAATGATATTAATCAAGTGATTGCTATAGTACAGGTGCTAATCTAGTTGATAGGTTAATGAGAATTAAATGGATGCTAAATAAGAAAGGTTTAACTCTTTATACTTAAGCTTTTTATGCAAAATGTTGTCCAACAAGCTCCACTTATATATCAGCCTTGCATACTCCTTGGTGTCATTTATTTCTGGTTTATGACGGGTAAGTCTAGCTGAGTACATTCTCTTACTCAGGGTTTATTCCCACTTGTTGCAGGTTGTGATGTATCATAGCTACTGCAAGATTTGGATGACTCCTGCTTTAGGAAAGGAGTAAGATCATGGGCATGATCCTTCCTACTTACCTCATCTATGATGCTTTTGTTGGAATGGACCATGGTACTGGCATGTATTTGAAATAAAAGTGATATTGGTTTCAAATTACTTTGCTTCCGCTATTTGTAAACTTGAGTTGTAATAATCTTATCGAACTCCTATATACTTGAACTACTCATGAAATGCATGTAACGTGTGACTTGTTATGTTGAATCACTACGATCTTGGCTTGTATGTTGGTTGGTTTGAAATCCCTCATGATTTTGATGGACTACCGGAATTATATGGGCTCAAGTATGATAAATTGATCACTTCGGCGATTGTTTTTGTACTTGTGCTCTTATAATTTGGACGGTTCCGTGACAGATCGCACCGCCAGCGGACCACAGGGTGCCCAAGCCGCCCAAGGGCTACGTGGTTTCGTTCGCCAAGTTCCATTGCCACGGCCTGGGCGCTCCTCCGAGCCGCTTCATGCGGGCGCTCTGCCACCATTATGGGGTGGAGCTCCAGCACTTCTCCCCAAATGCCATCACCGTCGCGGCGGTCTTTGCCGCAGTGTGTGAGGGTTATTTGGGGATGATGCCCCACTAGGAGCGAGCTCTTCAACGCCCCCGCTGGAGCCGCCGGAGTGAGGAAACCCGTGCGGGCCGGGTGCCTAAACCTGGTGCTGAAGATGGGGAAGACGGAGAAGCCACGGGAGTACATCCCGGTGGGGTTATCGTCGAACCATGCTGGATGGGACTCCCAGTGGTTCTATCTACAGAACGACGACGGTCTCCTCCCTGCCTACACCGGCCGCCTGATTACGGAGCGCCCGGAGAACTAGACGTATGGCGTCGTCTAGGTCCACCAGTCATGGCTCGACCCCCTCCTCGACGCCTTGAAAAAGCTACGCATGGAGGGCCTGTCTGCTGCTCTCGTCCTCTCGGCCGTCCATCATCGGAGAGTTCTCCCACTGAGGATGGATGAGATGGGGCCCGGTGCTTCATCCCGGGACCTCGAGGCGTGCCGGATGTCCAACGAGGCTCCGGCGGGTGATGAGGTCGCGGCTCGGGTCAGGGCAGCCGTCGTCGGCGACTTCCAGCCGGAGCACGTAAATGGCTTCCCCATGAGGCCCGACGTGGGCTCGATAGACCTGGTACATTCTTTTCTTGTGTACGACTTCGATTCTGGATTTCCTTCAATCCCCTTTCAAGCTTGTCTTTGTTCTGGCAGGGACAGATCGATGTCCGGTCCTCAAGGCCTCCAGTAAAGGAGGACGAGGTCGACCGTGACAAGCGGCGTCAGTCCGCTGAGAAACAAAAGTCCGCCAAGGACTCTGAGAAGAAAGGGAAGAAGAAAAAGAACCTCGACCGCCAAGCGCTAGAGGCGCATCGAGCTAAGTCCAGGCAGAGAGGGGAGCCTGAAGAGGAATCCCCCAGTGAGTATGAATGTGGAGACGGCGATGATGACAGTGATGACTCCGAGGGGATGGCGTCTCGCCTCGACCGGATGCTCGAGGGTCCGCCTCGAGGTGACATCGACGCCCCCCGGACGGGAGCGCAAAAGGAGGGGCCAGGCAGATCTCACCGCCCCCGTGCTGACACCCCTCCAGCGCCTGCGCCAGGTTGGGCTGTCCCGCCCCACCAACCTCCCCCTGCACCAAAAGCGGGTGGCCGGGCTAAGCCCCAGGCGACGGGGCCGTTGACCCGTGGCCATGCCGTGGCCTCCGACAAGGGAGACACTAGCCGCAGGAGCGCTAGTCCCGGCGCCCGCCAGGTGGGAGATGCTGGACCGAGGCCTGCGCCTGCCCGTGAGGGGTCTGGAGTCTCGACGCAGGGAGGTTCGAGGCCCACCGGTCGAGGTACCGGTAGGCGAGCCGTTCTCCCTGTGGGGTAAGTTCTTCGACGCTGTGATTCCTATCTTCCTGTCTCCTTGCGATTTCTCGTATAACGGTCTTCCTTACGCTCATTTCTTTTTTCCTCAGGTTGAAGCGGACGCTTGAGCAGGCCCAGCCTTCAATGGCGAAAAGGCTCAAGGTGGGTGCGGCCTCCAAGGATTTAGGTTAGTTGCTTATTCCCGTTGTTATGGCATTTGTGTTGTTCTTATAACGACTGACCTTTGTTTTTTGCTTTATAGGCTCCTCCGACCCTCAACCACCGACCGGTACCGACGGCGCCCCGCCCCGTCCCCTGGCAGGTGAGTCTGCCCCGTCGTCGCCAAAACGAGCCGAGGTGCCTCATTCCCAAGGGCAGGAGGGAGCCCCCGAGCCCTCCCGATTGGGGTCGAGGGGGACCCCATTACCATAAGTGATGGGTCTGGCGGCGACGGGACATCGAGGGATGCCCGTCCTATGGACGAGGAGGCCCAGACTTCTCTCGTCGCGAGACAGACGCCCTGGCCTGCCGGGCTTTGCTCCATCGAGGAGCAGAAGAAGAAAGAGGAGGAGGAGCGTGAGCAAGAGACATGGTGGCAACTGCAGGAGCAGGACCGTCAACAAGAGCCGCGGGAGCTTGAGGAGCAGGAGCAGAGGGGCCGGACGTCGGAGGAACCGCTCGAGCCACCTCCTCACAGTCCGCCCCAACCGGTACTTCCAGCGCCGCAAGAGCCCAAAAACCAGGAAGAGGGTCTGCTTGTTTTCGGCCCTCCGACCCCGGCGTGGCTCCGTCCAGGGCCGCCTGCCGCGATCCCAGCGGAGTCGGGGCGGGCGGACGGCGTGGTGGCGCTTGCCTGCATGATGCGCACCCCCGTCGACCCCGAGTCCGAGATTAGGAGGACGATCTACGGCATGGACGGAATCACTCCGGGGTTCCTCCGGGAGTGTCGGTCGTGGGAGGACCGCATTCTCGCCGAGGAGGACGAGGCCGGGACATCGGGTGACGTCGGAGGCAGCAAAACCGGCACCTGGAAGACTGTGGACGATGACGGGCGGTTCCCCTCCCTCGTCGACTTGTTACTGCGCCACGGGGGGTCACTCGAGACAGTCGAGGAGCTCATCCGCGGCGTCAAGGCGCGGGCCGACCAGGAGATGGAGAATTGGTGCCCCGATCAGATCCGCATTCAGGCCTCCACTGATCCGTCTGAGCCCAACATCTTCCTGGATGATCGGAAGGAGGCTGAGAAGTGGGAGCACGTCGAGGAGCTCCGCCTCTGGATGAAGCACACGGTGGGGCTCCTGTCGGACGTTGTAAACAACGGGCTCGGACCAGCCTACTTTGTAAGTATTGTTCAGTCTTTTAATCTTTGTGGAACTTGTTGGTTTTGCATTCTAACTGCTCGATCACCGGCTCGCAGGACCTGAAAGAGACCTCCCGCATTAAGTCAAGCTTCATTCACGCCACGAGAGGCGGCTGCGAGCAGCTCCCCATCCTCAAGGATCAACTCCTGGAGTCGTAGGAGAAACTCCTCAAGGCTTATAAAGAGCTCTTAGCGCTCGAGGAGGAGAAGAAGGAGAGGGAGGCTGCCCTGGTCGAGGCTCAAGAGGCCTCAAGGCAGGCGGTGGAAGAGGCAGTGCTGCTGAGGGAGCGGGCTTTGACGGTCGAGGAGGCTGTGTCTAAAGCCCGGGAGGAGGCCCTGTCCTACAAGAACGTCGTTGCTGACCTGGACAAGGAGAAGGGCCTCCTCAAGACTGACCTGGACTCCCTCCGAGAATCCAACCAGAGGATGAAGGTGGAGTATGTGAACAGCGAGGTCGCCAGGAGCGCCACGGAGGAGGCAAAGAAGAAGGCCCTTGAAGACCTCGAGGCGGAGCGGGCTCGATCCCGCAGCCTCTCTGATGACGTCGATCGTCTGAAGAGGGCGCTGCTGGAGAAGGAAGGAGCCATCACGCAGGCCAGCAAGGCAATCGAGGATCTGCGCGTCGCCAACACCGAGCAGGCGCGCTCCAACAGGGAGGTCGAGAGGGCCAACACCAATTTGGTTGGCGAAAACATGGCTCTAGAGGAGAGCATCTGTGGTATGTTTTCTATTATCGATTTTCTTTTCTGAGGCGTGTTTGGTGTCATCTAATTCACTCACGTTGATTCTTGCAGGGCTCAAGGACGAGCTGCTGGCTGCCCAAGTCGAGGCCCGCTCCATCAAGACCCAGCTCGAGGGGGAGGTCGCCTTGAACGGTCGTCTAAGGACTGTGATAAGCGACCTCTCGGCCTCCTGGGAGCTTGAGCCTGTTGACGAGTCGAGGGAGGAGGCTTGGGGCGACGCACTCGTCGACCAGATATGCTATCTTGGAGCTACGCTGAGGGACCGGGTGCGGGACGCCCTCCACGTCGGAGTGAAGCGGGCGATGGCGGTAGTCTGCTCAGGCTTCTCCTACGACATGGAGGTGGTGTCCCACGGCTTCGTCACCGACATCTCCAAGGCTGACGCGGATAACGAAGAGAGGCTCCACGCCTTGGTCGACGACGCAGAAGTTCCTGGAGAGAGGTTGGCTAAACTATTCGAGCCAGAGGTGCTTCCTCCTGAGACTGGCTGAGGCGTGGGTGAGGATGGTGAGGGCCGAGACGCTGACTAAGGCCTGCAAGCCTACTCTGGGTGCCTGGGCCCCTTGTATAGTACTCTGTTAATTTGTATTTACGTGATACAGTGTCTTTTGTGTGGTTGTCGAATCTTTATCTGTCTTTCCGCTCGAGGCTCTTTTATTTCCCTTTGCGCCTATATTTGTATTCCCCGTTTGACCTTTCGTTTAAGGCGATCTCAGTTGCCTCAAGGGTGAGGAAGCGAGTAGAGTTTCCGTAGCCCGGGGGCGTAGGAGTTCTCAGGCTCGTCGTCTCTCGACCCTTAAGGGGCTCGAGGTCCCTCTACTACTCGACCATATGAGATTACTGATAGAAAAGAAAGGGTTACTTGGTTTTTTCGACACTTGGGGGGGGGGGGGTCACCCCCCTGCTAGCCCCCGAGGGGGTATCGACTATGATGGGTCATAGTCGGTACTCCCTTCTAACGTCGAGATTTTGACTCGTAAAAAAGTAAATTGCTCGAGGGAAAGACTTTATTTATTCACGCATTCATTTACAAAGACTTGGTACAGAATGTACATGGGAACATAAAGCTTTGAAATTCTAGGGGTAGAATTGACGTTGCTGTTCGATGTTCCATGCGTTGGTGAAGATCACCCCCTTTTCGTCTGCGAGCTTGTATGTCCCTGGCTTCAAGACCTCGGCCACCACGTATGGGCCTTCCCAGGGTGGAGTTAGCTTGTGGCGTCCTTGATTGCTTTGCCGCCGTCATAGGACGGGGTCGCCCACGTTCAAGTCTCTCTTGCGCACATGCTTGTCGTGGTAGCGTCGAAGTTTCTGCTGGTATCTGGCAGAGTTGAGGAGGGCCATGTCTCGAGCTTCCTCGAGTTGGTCGACCGCGTTCTCTTGAGTCTCTTTATTTGATTGCTCGTTGTATGCTTTGAGTCGTGGGGATCCATACTCGAGGTCTGTTGGGAGCACAGCCTCAGAGCCATAGACCATGAAGAATGGGGCGTATTTTGTGGCCCTGCTCCGCGTTGTCCTTAAGCTCCATAGGACCGAGGAAAGCTCCTCGACCCATTTCTTGCCGAATTTCTTCAAGCGATTGTAGATCCTTGGTTTGAGCCCCTACAAAATCATGCCATTGGCACGCTCGACCTGACCGTTAGTTCGAGGGTGGGCTACTACATACCAATTCACACGGATGTGATGCTGATCACAGAAGTCTAAGGACTTCTTGCCGGTTAACTGAGTGTCGTTGTCAGTGATGATGACGTTGGGAATGCCAAACCGGTGGATGATGTCGGTGAAGAAAAGGACGGCCTGCTCGGAGCGGATGTTGGTGATGGGTCGAGCCTCGATCCATTTGGAGAATTTGTTGATGGCCACCAATAAGTGGGTGTACCCCCCTTTTGCCTTTTGTAGAGGCCCTACTAAGTCGAGCCCCCAAACCGCAAACGGCCATGTGATAGGGATCATCTGGAGAGCATGGGCGGGTAGGTGCGTCTGTTTCGCGTAGAACTGCCACCCATGGCATGAGCGCAGGAGCTCAACGGCATCAGCTATGGCCGTTGGCCAGTAGAAGCCTTGTCGGAAGGCGTTCCCTACGACGGTCCGTGGAGCAGCATGGTGGCCACAAGCCCTCGAGTGTAGATCCTCTAGGAGTTTTCAGCCTTCCTCTATGGTGATGCAACGCTGCAAGACCCTCGACGGGCTTCGTCGATATAGTTCTTTGTCCTCGCCACAGATTACATATAATTTGGCCCGTCGAGCGATACGGCGGGCCTCGGATCGATCTTCTGGTAGCTCGCAGCGGATTAGGCAGCCGAGGAATGGCGTGCGCCAGTCGAAGATCGACCGGGACACTGTTCCATCTCCATTACCTCAGCTGCCATTAGTAGCGCTTTGACGGTGTCGGTTTGTTGGGCGGGAGCGGCTTCGACGCCAGCCCCCGAGCCCAAGTCGACGGATGGCTCGTGAAGATCTCTCGAGAATGCGTCAGGTGGTACCGTGCCTCGAGCCGACGCGATCTTGGCGAGTTCGTCAGCTGCCTCGTTGTAGCGTCGGGCGACGTGGACAAGTTCAAGGCCATGGAACTTGTCCTTGAGTCGACGGACTTCCTTGCAGTACGCCTCCATTTTCGGGTCGTGGCAGCTCGAGGTCTTCATCACTTGGTCGATGAGGAGCTGGGAGTCGCCTCGGACGTCGAGGGGTCGGACTCCTAGCTCGATGGCGACCTTGAGACCGTTGACGAGGGCCTCGTATTCCGCGACGTTGTTGCATGCGGCAAAGTGAATCCTGATGACATACCTCACATGAATGCCCAGGGGCGAGACGAACAGCAGGCCCACCCCAGCTCCCATCTTCATGAGAGACCCATCGAAATACATCGTCCACAACTCTGCTTGAACTTGAGCCGGGGGGAGCTGGGAGTCAGTCCATTCCGCGACGAAATCCACCAGGGCTTGTGATTTGATAGCTTTTCGGGGCGTGAAAGTGAGGGTCTCACTCATGAGCTCGACCGACCACTTTGCGATTCTTCCCGTGGCCTCCCGACTCTGGATTATCTCTCCCAAAGGGAAGGATGAGACCACCGTGATAAGGTGGCCGAGGAAGTAGTGTTGCAGCTTTCGTCGAGCGAGGATTACAGCATAGATTAGCTTCTAGATCTGTGGGTAACGCGCCTTGGTCTCCGAGAGCACCTCGCTGACGAAATAGACCGGCCTCTGGACTGGCAATGCATGCCCCTCCTCCTGCCTCTCGACCACCACAACTGCACTGTCGACCTGGGTCGTCGAGGCAACGTAGAGGAGCAGCGGTTCTACAGGTTGAGGTGGGACCAGGACTGGTGCTGAGGTCAGCGTTTTCTTCAGGTTTTCGAGGGCTTCCTCGGCCTCAGGGGTCCAAGAGAAATGCTCGACTTTCTTCAGAAGTCGATACAGTGGCAACGCCTTTTCTCCCAACCTCGAGATAGAACGACTCAGCGCCGCTAGGCATCCCGTGACTCTCAGCACGCCCTTGATGTTTCGGATCGGCCCCATTCTTGTGATGGCCGAGACTTTCTCGGGGTTGGCCTCGATGCCGCGCTAGGAGATGATGTAACCCAGGAGCATGCCTCGAGGTATGCCAAAAATGCACTTCTCAGGGTTGAGCTTGATCTGGTTGGCGCATAAACAGCTGAAAGCGATCTCGAGGTCCTGGATCAGGTCCCCCCGCCGCTTTGACTTGACGACGATGTCGTCGACATAGGCCTCGACCGTCGACCCTATGTGCTTGCCAAAAACGTAGAGCATGCAACGCTGATTCGTGGCTCCCACGTTTCGTAGCCCGAACGACATGGTTACATAACAATACATCCCAAAAGGTGTAATGAAAGAGCTCGCGAGCTGATCGGACTCTTTCATTTTTATTTGGTGGTAACCAGAATATGTATCAAGGAAAGACAGGGTTTCACATCCCGCGGTAGAATCAACAATTTGATCAATACGTGGTAATGGAAAAGGAACTTTCGGACATGCTTTATTTAAACTCATGTAATCGACACACATCCTCATTTTCCCATTGTTTTTCTTAACTAGTACAGGATTTGCTAACCAGTCGGGATGGTGAACCTCCTTGATGAATCTGGCCGTCAAAAGCTTTTCGATCTCCTCGCCAATGATCTTGCGCTTCTCCTCGTCGAATCGGCGCAACCGCTGCTTCACTAGCTTGGAACTGGCTCGAATTTCCAAGGAGTGCTCGGCGACTTCCCTCGGTATGCCAGGCATGTCCAAGGGACTCCACGCAAACATGTCGGCATTCGCACGGAGAAAGTCGACGAGCACGGCTTCCTATTTAGGGTCGAGGTCGGCGCTGATCGTCAGTGCCTTGCCGTCGGAGTTGTTGGGGTCAAGCGGGATTTTCTTCGTTCCTTCTGCCGGCTCAAAGCTGCCCGCGTGGCGTTTGGGCTCTAGAGCCTCTGCGGCCAGGGCCTCGAGTTTCGAGGCGAGCTCGGTGGAACTCTCGACCGCCTCCCCATACTCGACGCACTCGATGTCGCATTCGTATGCGTGCTCGAAGGAGGAGCTGACGGTAATGACACCCTTGGGACTGGGCATCTGCAGCTTCAGGTAGGTGTAGTTGGGGATGGCCATGAATTTGGCGTAACCCGGGCGTCCGATGATGGCGTGGTACGTGCCCCGGAACCCCACCACCTCAAAGGTGAGGCTCTCCTTTCTGAAGTTGGCCGCCGTGCCAAAGCAGACCGGTAGGTCGATTCGACCTACTGGCAGCGCCTTTTTCCCTGGTACGACGCCATGGAAGCCACCGGCGCTTGGTTGGAGTCGCGCCCTGTCGATGCCTAGGAGGTTGAGGGTTTCGAGGTAGATGATGTGGAGGCTGCTGCTGCCATCCATCAGCACTTTAGAGAGCTGGGTGTTGACGATGATGGGGTCGACAACGAGCGGGTAGATGCCAGGGGCAACTACCTTGTCGGGGTGGTCCTCTCGAACGAAGGTGATGGGGGTGCTCGACCAGCTGAGGTACTGGGGCACCGCCATCCTTGCCGCAAAGACCTCACGACGTTCCCTCTTACGCTGCCTTGCGGTCACCTGCGTCGAGGGCCCACCGTAGATCATGTAGCAGTCGTGGACGGCAGGGAAACCATCGTCGTCTTTGTTGTCCTCCTTATCGCCGCCGTTCTCCTTCTTTGGGTCGTCGCGCGCGTCCTTCTTGAACCCCAAACCGTCGAAATGCTTTTTCAGCATACGACAGTCCTTGAGCTTGTGGTTGGCTCCTCCCTTATGGTAAGGGCACGGCTCCTCTAGCATCTTATGCAAGATGCCCCCATCTGGAGGGCCTCGAGGCTTGTTGCGTTCCATGGCGGCGACGAGATCATCGTCGAAGTCTTCCGGCTAGAACGGCCGTGTTTTCTTCTTCTTCTTGTTCTTCTTCGGCCCTCGACTGGGGCCCTCGTCCTCATCGGCGGGCTGCTTGCCTTTCCTTCCTTCACAACTGAAAAAGGCACCGACCGCTTCTTCTCCTGCCGCGTAGTTGGCCACCACATCCATCAGCTCGTCGACGGTCTGAGGGCGATTCCAGCCTAACTCCCGCACCAAGTCTCGACTGGTGGTACCAGAGACAAAGGCCAGGATGACGTCGTGGTCGGGGATGTGCGGCAGTTCGGTGCGTTGCTTTGAGAAGCGTCGAGCGTACTCTCGAAGAGTTTCTCCTAACTTCTGCTTGCACTTGCTGAGGTCCCACGAGTTCCCAGGCCGTATGTAGGTCCCTTTGAAATTACCCTCGAAAACTCTAACCAAATCGACCCAGTCGTGGATCTGATCGGCTGGAAGCTCCTCAAGCCACCTACGGGCGGTGTCGGAGAGGAAGAGTGGTAGCTGTTTGATGATGGCTCGATCATCTCCCCGAGCACCTCCCAGCTGACAGGCCAGCCTGAAATCAGCTAGCCACAATTCGGGTTTTGTCTCACCGTTGTATTTTGCGATGCTGGTCGGGGGTCGGAACGGACTGGGCAGCGGCGTGCTGTGGATTGCCCTGCTGAACACCCGTGGGCCTGGTGGCTCTGGGGCCATCCGGTCTTCATCGCTGTCGTACCTCCCACCGCGATGGGCGCTATAACCGCGCTCTTCCGTGTCCCCATACCGACGGCGACGATTCTCTTCAATGTCGCGTCGTGTGTCGTGTCGACTTTGGTTGTCGACGGGGAGGACGAGCGTAGTCTTTTTTGCTCGAGGGGGTGGCTGTTGATGGACCGACACCTCCTTTTTGTTTTGGGTAGGCTCATCGCGCTTTTCAGTGGTAGCTCCTCGACGTCGAGAAGCCGAGCTTTTGGCCTGTTGAACTGCCGCCACCTGGAGCAGAGTTTGCACCTCGTCTCGGATGCGTCGAGCTTGGGAGTTCGACGGTTCTGGCATGTTTTGAAGCAGCATTGTTGCTACCACAACGTTCTGGCCTGCTCGAGGGAAACGGCTGACGGGCTGCTCTGGGTCTGCATCTCCGACGATCTGCCGATGTACCTCTCGAGCTTGTCTGCGGATACTTCCGCCAGGCTAGTAAGGCAGGTCCTGCTCGAGGATCTGCTCAAGCAGGACAAGGCACTCGCGATCCTTGTCAAGCTTTGCCTTGAGCTCTCGTAGCTGCGCGATTTGCGCGGCTCTATCTTCTTGCGGAGGGGGGTCGATCTGACCGTCATTCCCAGGCGTCCTGGGGTCTTCCCTTGCTGCAGGGGCTCGCCCGCCTGCAACGGCGTCTTGTGTATCGTCGGTGGTTTCCACCGCTCCGTCGATATGGAAGCACTCCCTAGTAGGGTCGTGGCTGTCGGATTCCGAGCCGGAGTCCGGCTCGGCGGCGTAGAAGCATCCGCGTCCTTCCTCCAGCAGCCGCTGTCTGAGGGAGGTAATCGTGTACCGCCCAGGGCCTAGACGGCGGAGGCCTCATACCTGGGAGAAATCCGGTAGCTCGGACGTCGGTCGCTGTGCTCCAGGGTCGCGTGGGAGGACCATTGGTCTCTCCACGTACGTCTGGGCGTTTGGGCATATCGCCCTGGCGAGCGATACTGCAACATTGTCCAAACTGAACGGTAATAGCCCATGTGGAAGTTATCTAGCGATGGGGGAGAGTGCGCGGGGCGCGTCACCTCCTATCGTCGTGTGATCCTCGTCACGCTGAGCCGTCTTGCCCACGGCTCCGGCGCGTGGGGCTATCGGCTCCTGCGTCGCCTCCTGCCTGGCGCGAACCGCCGGTCGAGACAAGGCAGAATGGCGACGGTGGTGCTGTCCACGCCTCTTGTTGGGTGGGGAGGCGTGGTGGCGAGGACGTCTCGGGGCCCTCAACCGTGCTGGTGCAACGCGGGCTCCTCCCAGTCCTTTGATCGAGAGCAAGATCATGTCACAGCCAGAGCCAGTAGACATGAACTCAAGACTCCCAAACCAAATCACCGTGGAGCGTGGGATCGGCGAAGCGAGAGTGGCCATCTGGAAAGGAATGGGAAATTGGTGAAAAACACGCAGGACCCCTACCTGGCGCGCCAACTGTCGGTGTTTTCCCCACGGGGGGTCACACCAACGAGTGAATTTGTATGCGTGCTCCCTTTCCCAGATGGTGATGCAAAAAGACACACAAAGATTTATCTTGGTTTGGGCAAGAGAAGGCCCTACGTCCAGCGGGGGAGGAGAGTTTGTATTATTTTGCACCTAAGTGCTTGTACAGGGATGAATACAAGCGTGGTATGGAGTGAGATGGAGTATGGATGTTTTACTGCGTATGAGTGTAGTGTTGCGTGATGTCTTGTCCCGTGTTCGCTCCCAGGCCTCCCCTTTTATAGTTCCAAGGAGAAGCCCAGGGTACAAGTATAGGCGTCAGAGTAGGGGTCGATAGGGGTATGGCGCGCTGACCTACTCGAGGCCTCCGTACCGGCGTGGCCTCGAGCCGTCACATCCTAGTAGCTTGATGATGATTACGCGTGCCCCGATATCCTGCTCTGTGCGCCGTCTCGGACTGGTTCATCGGTTGCACGCCTGTACAACATAGCGGCAGATCCATCGGAGTGGTTACTGTGTTGCCATTCGACGCCCAACCCTTCCTCAGGAAGGAAACGTGTCTGGTCGAGGGTCAGACACCGTGTAGCGCCTTGCTATCCAGAGCGTTGACCCTGGGTGTCTCGAGGAGGTCTTGATTAGACGTTCCATCCCTGCTTCCCGCATCCTGACACGCTCTGGGTTGTTCGATGGGTAAGGCTGTAAAAAGAATGACGGGACGGGTGCCTGTTCCCTATCACGCTTCCTGTGACTGGCGTGTTAGGTGGGAACGCGACAGGCGCATTAAATGCCCTAGTTCCTTTGCGCGCGTCAGGCGGCGGGCGGCGTCCTTGCGCTCGACGCCTCCTGGTTCGCTCGAGCCTATTTCCGTATTCGACGGTAGTTGGTGCTCGAGCCCTGACTGATTCGCTCGACCCCTTTTCCGTCTTCGATGCTGCGGTCGACGATGACTGTACGTGTGACTGATAAGAACATCGAGTTGAGGGCCTCGACTTACGTACGGACAATCTCGTTATGTACATCAGTTAGGATACCCCTTACTGATACCCTCGACACAAGGCCATGAACACCACAAGTCATGTCAAGAAAAGAAGAAAGTGAAGGATGATTCATCAAGTGGTGACGAAGATTCCGATCAGGAAGTTGCTTTTGTCATTAGAAATATTAGAAAGTTTATGAAGAATAAGGGTCATCAGAAGAAGAAGAGATTTTGCTATGGATGTGGCCAAACCAGTCACTTCATAGCCGAGTGTCCAAATATGAAAGACAAGAACAAGTTCAACAAGAATAATGACAAGAAGTACAAAGGAAAGAAAAAGGGTGAAGCTCATCTTGGTGAAGAATGGGTATCCAATGATAGTGACTCCAGTGATGAAGAGAAGAAGAAGAAGAAGAAGGGAGCTGCAAACATTGCCATCCACAAATCCTCATCATCACTCATGAACCTCCCAAACAAGGCTTCACCACCAAAGCTGTTCCCCAACTTGGACTCTACACCAAGCCTCTTCGCCAACCTTATCGACGATGACTACTACACTCCAACTTGCCTTATGGCTAAGGGGGAGAAGGTAACTACCTCATCCGAAACATCTAGTGATGAATATGATAGTTGTGATGAGAACATAGAACAACTTGAGGCATCCTTGATAAAGAAATTTGGTCATAAGGCCTTCACTAAAATAAAAGGTCTAATGAAGAAATTAGAGAATAAGGATAGATGCTTAGAGATGCAAGGTGATATAATTGTACAAGAGAAGGAAAAGAACGTAACACTTGAAGCATCTATCATCGAGGAAAAGACGAAGGTTGAAAAGTTAACCGTTGAATTGTCTTTAGCCAATGACTCAATTGGGAAATTGACTAAGGAACATTCCTCGATTAATGATCAAGTAGCTAGCCTTAAAAATGAAAATAGTATAGCTCAAGAGAGCCTCACAAGCTTTAAGGAAAAATACCGAATTCTTGAGTTAAACTATAATGCTCTTTGGGCTAGCACTTCAACTTCTCCTAAGGTAACCAAAGACCCTAATGTCTCCACTAGCAATGGTTGTAAAAGATGTTATAAAATTGTTGTAAATGCACATGCTACAAACCATGTTGAGCTAGAGAAAAAGGACAAGGAGATCAATAGGATGAAGATGGAAATCAAGAAGGGGTGTAAATGCCAAGAGCAATCTAAATGACTATATACAAGGCATTTAGGCACCAATCCATCAAGGAAGGACTTGGCTATAATAGGTACGATGGAAAGGCCAATGGGAGAAACATTGTGAACGGAGTGCCATGTGTAAAGTTCAACAAGGGTGTTGCTCTTGATGAGCTTATATCCAAGGCAAACAACAAGGTTTATCTTCCCTTGATTCAACCTACAAGCAAGAAGGAAAGCAAGATAAAGCCATCCGAAGCTCCCAAGCCACAAGCAGCACTTCCACGGTGCCATGCTAGTGACTATATGTGTTGTTGGGGCAAGGATGGCAAGATCATGGTAAAGTATGTTGGTGCCCACAAGAGGAAGGAAATATTGAGGAGTGTTTGGGTGCTAAAACTTTATGTGACTACCCCCCTAGGACCCAAATCTATTTGGGTACCTAAAACACAAGTTTGATTTGTCTTTGTAGGAATACTCCTCCGGTGGAACAAGTTGGGTGTTGCATAGTGGATGCACAAATCATATGACCGGAGAGAAGGACATGTTCACATCATTCCAACCTAGTGGTGAACAAAGTGGAAACATTGTATTTGGTGACAATGGAAAAGGATGAAAGAGCATCTAGTCCCCTAGTGGTTTCGGTGATTAATGACATTGTTGGTTACTATGACTAACGTGTGTTTTGCAAGGCAAAGTCATAGGTAAGGTCATGGTAAATAGGTACTCGATGGACAGGGACGTACATGCCAACTTAATAGTGGAAATCGTTTCGGTTTTTGAAGGATGGAAGGACATCGTCGAGACTAGACTAGGTCTAAGTGCCATATGGTGAAGAAGGGCACTTAGAGTAGTTTAGGACTTTGTTTTCCTTTGACCGTACTATTAAGAGGGGCTTTGATCTAGTAGCTTGACTTAGGCAAGGCTTTAGGTTTAGGTGTGGTGCACACTTGGTAAACCTAGCACTAGGCAGCTTAGAGATAGTCCTTAGATCGAGAGGAACCAACTTCGTTTTGGAGCGATCGCGTTTCGACGAAGTTTGGGTGCTCAAAGGGGCACCGGACGCTGCACCGGACGCTCTGTGAGTGCGTCCGGTGAGGTCCTTAGCCGTTAGAACAGTGCCGTTCTTAGGGTTAGGCACCGGACGCTAGCACCGGACGCACCGGGTAGCGTCCGGTCCCTTACCCAGGGAGCTTGCAAAGTTCCCCTGAGCACCGGACGCACCGGGTAGCGTCCGGTCCCATGCGCAGGGAGCTTGTAATGTTTGCTCGAGCACCGGACGGTGCACCGGACGCTGAGAGTTTAGCGTCCGGTGACCTGTCAGAGTAAAGCGCAGGTAGCCGTTATGTCACACCGGACGCTCGGTGCAGTGCGTCCGGTGCAACATAATGTGCGTCCGGTGACCCCGTTTTCTGTGAAAAACGGTTGGCCGAGCTTTGGACTTGGTGGATAGTATTTATACTCCTCCACCTCGTCCATGAGACCTCTCTTGCCCATTTGAACATCAGAGAACCTTGTTGTGGAGCAAGAGAGTTGCAAGAGCCTAGAGAGGATTGAGGTTTGAGTGGTTTCTTGAGAGAATCCTCTTCTAGTGAGTTCCAAGAGTCAAGTGTGCATCCACCACTCTCTAGTGCCTTGTTTGGGTCAAGTGAGAGTTCGTTGCTTGTTACTCTTGGTGATCGCCATCACCTAGACGGTTCGGTGGTGATTGGAGGCACGAAGATCACCCGGAGTTCTTGTGGGTGGCTCGTGTCAAGCTTGTGAGCGGTTTTGGGCGATTCACCGCGACGGAGTGTCGAAGAATCAGCCCGTAGAGAGCACTTGGTCCTTGCGCGGACCAAGGGGGAGCAAGACCCTTGCGCGGGTGCTCCAACGAGGACTAGTGGAGAGTGGCGACTCTCCGATACCTCGGCAAAACATCGCCGAGCACTTTCTTCCACTACTCCTTTACTTTCTAGCATTTACTTTGTGTTTTTACATTCTTAGATTTGCCATGCTAGAATAGGATTGGAACTAGGTTGCAAAACTTTTATCCGGTAGCTCTCTAAGTCACACTAGGCACAAGGGGTTGAATTGGAGCTTATAGGTTGCTTAAATTTTTAGAGAAGCCCAATTCACCCCCCTCTTGGGCATCTTGATCCTTTCAATTGGTATCGGAGCCTAGTGCTCATTACTTAGGCTTCACCGCCTAGAGAAAGATGTCTAACGGGGATGGACCGCCACCCATGTTCGATGGGAATGACTTCCCGTATTGGAAAATACGGATGGAGTCATACCTTGAGGCATGTGATGTAAAGTGCCTAAAAGCCGCGACCGAAGGGTTTGCCCCTCCGGAAAGAGCCACCGCTCTTACTCCACAAGAGCAAGAAAACGAGAAGTGGAATGCAAAGGCCAAAAACCACATCTTTAGAGGTCTTTGCAAAGAGGTGTTCAACCGCGTTAGGAGCCACAAAACCGCCAATGAACTTTGGAAGGAACTTTGTGCGCTCCATGAGGGAACAAAGAGTGAACGCGAGGAACGCTATCACCTAGTGATGAACAAGCTTAATACATTTGAAATGCTTCCTAAAGAAAATGCTAATGAAATGTATTCTCGCTTGAATGTCATTGTAGAGGAGCTAAATGGACTTGGGCTTACACAAATGAGTACGGCGGATGTAGCAAGGAAGATACTATGCGTGCTTCCCATTGAGAAATATGGGCACATAGTAATCGTGCTTCATCAAGGCGATCTTTCCACCGCTACACCAACCACCATATTGGGGAAGATCAATGCTCATGAGATGTACATGCATATGAACCCTCAAGATGGCTCCTCATCGGCCAAGAAAGAAAAGAAGGACTTGGCTCTCAAAGCTTCTCACAAGGGCAAAGCCAAGAAGATTGAAGTTGAGTCATCAACTTCAAGTGATGATGATGCATCTATTGCCCTCTTGGTGAGAAGAACCACAAAGATGTTGAAGAAGCTCAACAAGAATGGAGTCAACTTTGACTCCAAGAAGAAGAAGTTCTTCACAAGTAGCAAGAGGAAGCCCATCTCCGAGATGGATTGCTACAATTGTGGGGAGCTTGGTCATCTTGCTCATCAATGTCCAAAGCCCAAGAAGGACAAGTACAAGAAGAAGAACAAAGACCAAGATGACTCAAGTGATGATGAGAAGAATGACAAGAAGCAATATAAGAAGAAAGGTGGCAAGAAGAAGGAGCACTACAAGAAGAAGAATGGCAAGGCTTATATTGTTGGTGATTGGCTCACCGACATTGAAAGCTCAAGTGGTGACTCCTCCGGAAATGAAAGTGATGATGAGAAGGTTGCCGCCATCGCCATCGATGCTCCATCACCATCATCTTCACCACCATCTACATCCTCTACACACCTATGCCTTATGGCCAAAGGTGACCGGAAGGTACAAAGTGAGGATGAGAGTAGTGAAAGTGATAGTGAATATGAATCACCCTCTTTTGATGAACTTGTAAAATTGCTAAATAAGTACACTAAAGTCATAAGAAAATCTAGAAGTGAAAATGAAAAGCTTGAACTCGAAAATGAAACACTTCTAGCAAAGCTTAAGTCTAGTGATGAGCTTAGAGACCAAAATGAGATCATGATCACTAAGCTCAAGGAGCTCAAACTCTCTCTAAAAGAGCTCAAAGAAAAACATGATAAACTTGAGAGTGTTCATGATGAGCTTATCACTAGATATAGAGCAATGAAAGAAGAACTAACAACTCTAAAAGCAAACTATCACAACCTTGAGATTGCTTATGAACTTGCAATTGATGAAACACATGTTGCTACTAACAATGTTGCTAAGCTTGATGTAGCCACATCTTGTGATGACTTACTTGTGGAGAGCACAAGCAAATGTGCTGATTGCAAGGGCAAGAAAGTGGTAGTGGCCTTGAGTTATGAGGACACTATCAAGCTCAAGGATGAGATTGTCATGCTCAAGAAAGAGTTGCAAGAACAAGCCAAGCACAAGAACAATGTGATTAAGTCACTTGATCAAGACAACAAGCTTGCATATGAGAACAAGTTGCTCAAGGAAGAAAATCAATATCTCAAGCTTGGTTTGATGTTTGACAAGCAAGAAGAAGATGAGACATTCATCTTGGATGAGTTAGCTAGCAACAATGACCCAATCATCAGGAAGCTAACTCAAGAGAACAACAAGCTCAAGAAAGAGAAGGAACATCTAACCATGGGGTTAGCAAAGTTCACAAAGGGGAAGGACCTTCAAAGTGAGCTTTTTATGAACACCGTCATGAAGATGGACAAGAGTGGGATTGGCTACAAGGCTCATCAAACAAAGCTCTTCAAGTCACTAGTCACTCATGATCAACCAAGCAAGCCAAAGCCCAAGAGATGCTTTGAGTGTGGTCAAGAAGGACACTTTGCTCATGAGTGTAAGGCACCACTACCATCACCCCTTGCCCAAACATGCTAGACCATTTGCCTTCAATGCTCACTACATTGTAAGGAAAGACAAGAGTGGCAAGGTCAAGGTTAGCTTCATGGGGCCACCAAACAAGCAAAGGCCAAAGAAGATTTGGGTCCCAAAGCAACTAGTAGAGAAGGTCAAGGGCCCTAGGCAAATGTGGGTCCCTAAATCTCAAGCTTGATCTCTTGTGTGTAGGTGAACTACAAGACCGGTGGATCACATTGGGTAATTGATAGTGGTTGCACTCAACATATGACCGAAGATCCCAGGATGTTCACCTCTCTTGATGAAGATGTTGACAACCAAGAGAAGATCACATTTGGTGACAATTCAAAAGGGAAAGTCAAGGGACTAGGAAAGGTTGCTATATCAAATGACAACTCCATCACCAATGTGCTCTATGTGCAATCTTTGAGTTTCAATTTGCTCTCGGTTGGACAATTATGTGATCTTGGATTTGAATGCCTATTCAAGAAGAAGGAAGTAATTGTGACCAAGGAAGATGATAATGAAGTGATTTTCAAAGGCTTCCGGCACAACAACTTATATGTAGTTGATTTCTCATCAAATGAAGTTGATGTCAAGACATGCTTATTCACCAAGACTTCACTTGGGTGGTTGTGGCATAGAAGGTTAGCACATGTTGGAATGGGCACACTCAAGAAGTTGATGAAGAAAGAATTGATTAGAGGCTTGAAGGATGTGACATTTGAAAAGGACAAGCTTTGTAGTGCTTGTCAAGCGGGCAAACAAGTTGCAAACACTCATCCAACCAAAGCCTATCTCTCTACTTCAAGAGTGCTTGAGCTACTTCACATGGATTTGTTTGGACCAACCACATATGCTAGTCTTGGAGGCAACAAATATTGCTTGGTTATAGTTGATGATTTTTCCCGGTACACTTGGACATTCTTCTTGCAAGACAAGGCCGAAGTTGCGTCAATATTCAAAAAGTTTGCAAAGAATGCCCAAAATCAATTTGATGTGAAGATCAAGAAAATTAGAAGTGACAATGGCAAAGAGTTTGACAACACCAACATTGAAGAGTATTGTGATGAAGTGGGAATCAAGCATGAGTTCTCCTCAACATACACACCACAACAAAATGGGGTTGTAGAAAGAAAGAACCGGACATTGATCACCTTGGCAAGAACAATGCTAGATGAGTATAACACTTCGGAGAAAATGTGGGCCGAGGCAATCAACACGGCATGCTATGCTTCAAACCGGCTCTTTCCTCACAAGTTCCTAGAGAAGACACCATATGAGTTGCTCAATGGGAAGAAGCCCGATGTCTCATTCTTTAGAGTGTTTGGATGCAAGTGCTACATCTACAAGAAGCGCCAACACTTGGGAAAGTTCCAAAGAAGATGTGACATTGGCTACTTGGTTGGCTATTCATCAAAGTCCAAAGCATATAGGGTCTTTAACCATGCCACAAACATGGTTGAAGAAACATTTGATGTTGAATTTGATGAAACTAATGGCTCCCAAGGAGCAAGTGATAATCTTGATGATGTAGGTGGTGAACCATTGATGGATGCCATGAAGAACATGCCGGTGGGAGACATCAAGCCCAAAGAAGATGATGATGATGTGCAAGTCATTGAGCCACCAACCACCTCACATGTACCACAAGATGAAGACAAGGATGTGAGAGATGCTCATGAAGACACTCAAGTCACTCATGAGCAAGCGGTGGCACAAGCACAAGATGTTGATGCTCCCCAACCAATCCCTCAAGTGGCACCAAGAAGAACATCACATCTTCTCCAAGATCACTCTCAAGATCTCATCATCGGGAGTCCATCACGTGGTGTAACTACTCGGTCTAGACATGCTTTATTTATTGAACATCACGCTTTTGTGTCTCTTGATGATGAACCAAAGACTATAGAGGAAGCTCTTCGTGATGTGGATTGGATCATGGCCATGCAAGAGGAGTTGAATAACTTCACTCGCAACCAAGTATGGACACTTGAAGAGCGACCCAAAGATGCAAGAGTGATTGGAACAAAGTGGGTCTTCTGGAACAAGAAGGATGATCAAGGCAAAGTGGTGCGAAACAAGGCAAGACTTGTGGCAAAAGGCTTTTCACAAGTGGAAGGTCTTGACTTCGGTGAAACCTTTGCACCGGTGCCAAGACTTGAAGCAATCGGTATCCTACTTGCATATGCATCTAGTCATGATATCAAGTTATTTCAAATGGATTTGAAAAGTGCCTTTTTAAATGGTTATATTAATGAGCTTGTCTATGTTGAGCAACCCCCCGGTTTTGAAGACCCTAGGTACCCCAAGCATGTCTACCGGTTGTCCAAGGCTCTCTATGGTCTCAAGCAAGGTCCTAGAGCTTGGTATGAGAGGCTTAGGGACTTCCTCATTGAGAAGGGCTTCAAGATTGGGAAAGTTGACACAACACTCTTCACCAAGAAAATGAATGGGGAAATCTTCATTTGCCAAGTTTATGTTGATGATATTATTTTTGGCTCTACTAATGAAGATTTTTGCAAGGAATTTGGTGATTTGATGTCCAAGGAGTTTGAGATATCCATGATTGGCGAGCTATCATTCTTCCTAGGATTTCAAGTCAAGCAAATGAAGGAAGGGGTCTTCATCTCTCAAGAGAAGTACACTCAAGATCTTTTCAAGAGGTTCAAGATGATGGATTGCAAGCCAATCAAGACTCCCATGGCATCAAATGGGCATCTCGACTTGGATGAGGGAGGTAACCCTATTGACAAGACTCTCGATCGCTCCATGATAGGAAGTCTACTCTACCTCACCGCATCTAGGCCCGATATAATGTTTAGTGTGTGTATGTGTGCAAGGTATCAAGCAATGCCTATGGAATCTCACTTGATTGCCGTCAAGAGAATTCTTAGGTATCTAAAATACACACCTTGCCTAGGCTTGTGGTATCCCAAAGGTGCAAGATTCCAACTTGTAGGCTATTCCGATTCGGATTATGCCGGGTGCCGGATTGATAGAAAAAGCACATCCAGAGGGTGCCATTTCCTCGGTAGATCACTTGTCTCTTGGATGTCAATGAAACAAAATAGTGTTGCCTTGTCAACGGCCGAGGCGGAATATATAGCCGCCGGTGCTTGTTGTGCACAAATACTCTACATGAAACAAACTTTGCTAGACTATGGAGTAGTACTAGACAAAGTACCTTTGTTGTGTGACAACGAAAGTGCCGTAAAACTTGCAAACAACCCGGTTCAACACACCCGCACAAAACACATTGACATCCGTCACCACTTCCTTAGGAATCACGTTGCGAAAGGTGACATATCCCTAGAGAATGTGGGAACGGAAAATCAATTGGCGGATATCTTCACAAAACCTCTAGATGAAGCTAGGTTTTGTATGTTGAGAAATGAACTTAATGTGCTTGACCTATCCAACTTCACTAAAAGATAAAAGTTGTGTGTTGAATCTTGTAAATAACTTTTGCTTTGCATATCATGCATACTAAAACTAAAAATACAATTGGCATGTAGGGCTTGTCTAACATCGTTAAGATAACCCCCTTGAGTGTGTGAAAAAGCTTAACCTTGGATCAAACCTGACAAGCATTAGCTTACTTTCAAGTATTGCATTACAACTCATTTCATATGCATGCTTGTTAATTGATCTTTTCTTTTCGGTTATTCGTTGAGCATCCGCTGTGTTCGTCCATAGATAGGGGGAGCATTCCAAGCTCATTATGTTTCAAACCCCTAGCTTTATGGCCATACGATGCTCCTTGGTGTTTCTCTTGAACTGTTTTCATAAAAACTACTAAGCCTATGGCTAATTATTTGTGAAAACTTGAGGGTTTGAGAGAGGTCACTCATACCAGTTCCATTTGGTGTTTATTTGTGTGCTTTTGAAGATGGAACTTGGTTGGGTCAAAGTCAGACGTGGTGCTTAGTTGGACAAGTGCTCAGAGGAGCACCGGACGATGCACCGGACGCTGCCTCTAAGCGTCCGGTGCGATGAGTGTGCCAGACTGCACTCACCGGACACAGGAACAGTATCCCTGTAGCGTCCGGTGCGGTGCGTCCGGTGCTCACCTGGCGTGACCTGAAGCACCGGACGCTAAAGCCAGCGTCCGATGCCCATCGTCCGGTGCAAAGCCAAAATGCAATCCTCTCTGCGCATGAGTCCGGTGGTCACCGGACGCGTCCGGTGCCACATTAAGAGCGTCTGGTGACCCCGCGGCGGGCGCATAAAGCCCGCGCCCAGGGGCTTCACGCGACCGTTTTCTTCCTTTTCCGCCACCCTCGCCCGCGCATCCCGTGCCCTAAGACCGCAGAGCCGCCGCCGCCTTCGTCCCTTCGCCGATTTCACGACATCCTCGGCCCTCTCTCGCGTCAGATCGACTTCGAGGTCATCTCCCTTCCCTCTCCTCGCCAGAGATCTCCGTTCTGCGAGTTCTTAGGGTTTGGGTAAGAAGTTTAGACCTTGCCCTCAGAGTGCTTGATTTTATGTTTCAAAGGCTCTCGATTTAGGTTTTGTTTCCAATCTCGATTGTCCTGTGTTTGCAGCATTTTGAGGAAAAGTTTTGAGTTTTCCGGTGGTTGTCGATCAAAAGATCTCTTCCGGAACGCGTCTCGTCCGTGGATCGTAAGCCGCTCATGCCTGTATCTTATCTATTCTTGTGATCCATAGGCTTATCTCATCTCTAGTCGATACGATTGCTTATATAGACCTTATCTTGTCAATTCTCTGCAGTACATTGTTCTCCATCACCAGTCAGTTGCTTGTCGGATGCTTGTTTTGCTATGGCTCGTACCAAGAACGTTAGTGGACCGACAGCCGGCTGAGGAGGTTCCCCAGGAGGCGATGGTGGAGGTGATCCTCCTCGTCGTTTCTCAGCGGCAGAGAAAGGCAAGGGAAAGAAGCTGGCCACCAAGAAGCGCAAAGTCAGTGACAGAGATGCAGAGGTCACAGAGGCAGTTGCAGCAGCAGCTGAGGCAGCCGAGAGGGGTGGTCGTTCTGGTTCTCTGAGGATTGGGGATGATCTTACGCCGCGTCAGAGGCGTGCAGTGCTTGAGGCAGAGGCTTTCCATGGATCCCCTCCAGGCACCGTGACGATTGGAGGACAGAGGGTTAGGCTTGTGGTCAGGGATCCAGCTCAGAAGGATCCAGACACTGAGACAGAGACCCAGGCAGAGGGTCCAGCACAGGAGCAGGAGCAGGAGCAGCCACTCAGGAGGTCGACTCGTGCTCGTACCCAGGCCGTTCCTCGGACCGGCACGCCGGGTCAGTCCACTTCCACAGCTTGTGCCACACCAGCGAGAGGTACACCAGCTTCACACCCGAGGCCAGTCAGGATCCACAGGGATCTTTCTCTTGTGTCAGCCAGAGAGATCCAGCAGCTGAGGTTCGTTCCGTTTCCCACCTGGTTTCCAGCTGCCAGGGATCCTAGAGCCGGTGCCAGGTTCTACACAGTCATCCAGGAGGACATCTACGAGGCACTGGTTCGCTCTCAGGCTCAGTTCAGGGAGCACAGAGTGATCGACCTGGAGATACTGGGGAACGTGGTTGGAGCTGATATTCGTCAGTACTTTACCTACCTCCACGGACTTCCAGAGTTACTAGCACTCCCCGGGACTTACTGTGAGCAGTGGGTCAGAGAGTTCTACGCGTCAGTGTGGGTTTCTCCAGATCACAGCTATATCTACTACGCACTGGTGGGGACAGACTACAGAGTGACAGCTCAGAGGGCCAGAGAGGTGCTTGGACTGCGAGCCTCTCCCACCAGGATTCACCAGCTGTGCTACGGGAACGTGGATCCCCCTCGTCGTCCTCACGGTGGTGAGATACCACCAGTTGACTTCGTGGCTCCCTGTTTCCGTGCACCTTTTGGGGAGGGCTCCAGCAGGACAGTGGCAGACTTGGCACGCCCAGCCAGGATCCTCGACTTTGTGTTGAGGAAGACTCTTCTCCCCAGGACAGGCTACAGAGATGGATTCACTCATATGCAGCAGTGGCTCGTCGCTCACCTTATCTCCCAGACGCAGTTTGACTTGTGGGATCTTATCATCTCAGAGATAGAGGACACCATCTCAGAGAGCTTCAGGGGCCGGCGTCAGTTGCCCTACGCACATTGGATCACCCTGCTTATACTTCGTGCGAGGCCACTGCCCCTGCCAGCTCACTTGCAGAGGGAGTTGACAGAGTCAGACACCGTCTTCCCCCACTACAACCCCCGGCAGATGTTGAGAGCGCACCACGACCTTCGCGGTGCACCTCCTCCTCGTGCTCCATGTGGACCCGTGCCCCCACCTTCTCCTAGGGGCACCCGCAGTACAGCGGCAGTTGCAGAGACAGAGGAGCAGCAGGATATAGCTATTGGGGCGTTCGCCGATGCAGAGGCAGAGGGCGAGTTTGACTTCGCCTCAGATAGTTCAGACGACGACTATCAGCCGCCAGTGACTGACCTTCCTCCCAGAGCTCACGACCACGAGGCAGGCGGTTCTTCGAGTGCTTCAGACCCCGCCCTGCTTGCTATTCTAGAGGGGATGAGGGCAGATCAGCGCCATGCAGGAGAGGAGGAGGCGAGGCGCGACAGGGATCAGGCTGCCATCAATGCAGCCATGCAGGCCAGGCAGGATGAGCTCCAGCGTCAGCTTCTCACCTTTTAGGTGCAGCAGCTTGCTTTCCAGGCCCAGCAGACAGCGATGATGGCCGCTCTCTTGGCCGCCTCCGGGATTTAGCTACCGCAAATACAGCTCCCAGGCACGTCGTCCGTTAGGCCCCCTACTCCTGCGCCCCAGACTCAGAGCCCGTCTCAGCAGCCGCTCCAGCTACCAGCTCAGAGTCAGCCGTTTTCGACGCCACAGCACCAGGTCTCTCAGGGTGCCATCTCTTCAGGCTTTGAGCAGGTACCGCAGTTTACCCCTCTCCGCTCAGGCTTCACACCTCAGTCAGCTTCAGCGTCACAGCTTGTGTGGGACTCGCAGACAGATCCTCACCTCAGCTTCACCTACAGTGCTCTGACTGGTGACCCTACGCCTCCTCCTCTGCAGGCTCCTGCAGTCTTTACGGCGCCAGTTACCACCACAGAGCTTCTGTCATCGTCCGTAGCGTCGTCCGAGCAGCTTGCCCCGTCTACTACCGTACCAGAGACGACAGCTACAGCGACCGAGTCCGTGCCAGCCTCGTCCGCCGGACTTGAGCAGCCAGCACAGCCTGTGACAGCGCCAGAGCAGACTCGGACCGCTTCTCCAGCACCTGCAGCTTCAGAGGGTCACTCCACCTCCTCCGCCTCGACGGCCGACACCTCAGATGATGCAGCTCGCTTCGTGGCCGCGCCGAGGGACTCTTCTGCTCCGCCTCCTCCGCCGTCTTCTTAGGTTTTTGGCGCTTGATGCCAAAGGGGGAGAGAGTGCATATGAGAGAGTTAGGGAGTTAGGGGGAGCTAGCTAGAGAGAGAGTTTATTCTTTTGAGATACTTTCGATGTGTACTATGTGTGCTACTTCATCATGCATCATGTTTACTTTTACGCATTGCACTTATGTGAGGTACACTGGTTATGAGACATGATTTGTGCTTTATGTGATATCTTCTTATCATGTGTTTGGCTTATATTATCTTTGCTTCCGCATTTTTACTCCGATATAACTATGAGCCTTATGTTTATATCCTGTCATATATCACTCACCTATTTGGATGCAGGGTATTGGATTTGGTTGATATAAGCATGACTAATTCCTTTGTTCTTATTGTATCATGCTTATTGAAACCAAGTCCCCTTTAAAAACCTCAACTCTTTTCATACTCGAGATTGTCATCAATCACCAAAAAGGGGGAGATTGAAAGAGCATCTAGGCCCCTAGTGGTTTCGGTGATTAATGACATTGTTGGTTACTATGACTAACGTGTGTTTTGCAGAGGCAAAGTCATAGGTAAGGTCACGGTAAATAGGTACTCGATGGACAGGGACGTACATGCCAACTTAATAGTGGAAATCGTTTCGGTTTTTGAAGGATGGAAGGACATCGTCGAGACTAGACTAGGTCTAAGTGCCATATGGTGAAGAAGGGCACTTAGAGTAGTTTAGGACTTTGTTTTCCTTTGACCGTACTATTAAGAGGGGCTTTGATCTAGTAGCTTGACTTAGGCAAGGCTTTAGGTTTAGGTGTGGTGCACACTTGGTAAACCTAGCACTAGGCAGCTCAGAGATAGTCCTTAGATCGAGAGGAACCAACTTCGTTTTGGAGCGATCGCGTTTCGACGAAGTTTGGGTGCTCAAAGGGGCACCGGACGCTGCACCGGACGCTCTGTGAGTGCGTCCGGTGAGGTCCTTAGCCGTTAGAACAGTGCCGTGCTTAGGGTTAGGCACCGGATGCACCGGGTAGCGTCCGGTCCCTTACCCAGGGAGCTTGCAAAGTTCCCCTGAGCAACGGACGCTAGCACCGGACGCACCGGGTAGCGTCCGGTCCCATGCGCAGGGAGCTTGTAATGTTTTCTCGAGCACCGGACGGTGCACCGGACGCTGAGAGTTTAGCGTCCGGTGACCTGTCAGAGTAAAGCGTAGGTAGCCGTTATGTCACACCGGACGCTCGGTGCAGTGCGTCCGGTGCAACATAATGTGCGTCCGGTGACCCCGTTTTCTGTGAAAAACGGTTGGCCGAGCTTTGGACTTGGTGGATAGTATTTATACTCCTCCACCTCGTCCTTGAGACCTCTCTTGCCCATTTGAACATCAGAGAACCTTGTTGTGGAGCAAGAGAGTTGCAAGAGCCTAGAGAGGATTGAGGTTTGAGTGGTTTCTTGAGAGAGTCCTCTTCTAGTGAGTTCCAAGAGTCAAGTGTGCATCCACCACTCTCTAGTGCCTTGTTTGGGTCAAGTGAGAGTTCGTTGCTTGTTACTCTTGGTGATCGCCATCACCTAGACGGTTCGGTGGTGATTGGAGGCACGAAGATCACCCGGAGTTCTTGTGGGTGGCTCGTGTCAAGCTTGTGAGCGGTTTTGGGCGATTCACCGCGACGGAGTGTCGAAGAATCAGCCCGTAGAAAGCACTTGGTCCTTGCGCGGACCAAGGGGGAGCAAGACCCTTGCGCGGGTGCTCCAACGAGGACTAGTGGAGAGTGGCGACTCTCCGATACCTCGGCAAAACATCGCCGAGCACTTTCTTCCACTACTCCTTTACTTTCTAGCATTTACTTTGTGTTTTTACATTCTTAGATTTGCCATGCTAGAATAGGATTGGAACTAGGTTGCAAAACTTTTATCCGGTAGCTCTCTAAGTCACACTAGGCACAGGGGGTTGAATTGGAGCTTATAGGTTGCTTAAATTTTTAGAGAAGCCCAATTCACCCCCCCTCTTGGGCATCTTGATCCTTTCAATTGGTATCGGAGCCTAGTGCTCATTACTTAGGCTTCACCGCCTAGAGAAAGATGTCTAACGGGGATGGACCGCCACCCATGTTCGATGGGAATGACTTCCCGTATTGGAAAATACGGATGGAGTCATACCTTGAGCCATGTGATGTAAAGTGCCTAAAAGCCGCGACCGAAGGGTTTGCCCCTCCGGAAAGAGCCACCGCTCTTACTCCACAAGAGCAAGAAAACGAGAAGTGGAATGCAAAGGCCAAAAACCACATCTTACAAGGTCTTTGCAAAGAGGTGTTCAACCGCGTTAGGACTTGGCTCTCAAAGCTTCTCACAAGGGCAAAGCCAAGAATATTGAAGTTGAGTCATCAACTTCAAGTGATGATGATGCATCTATTGCCCTCTTGGTGAGAATAACCACAAAGATGTTGAAGAAGCTCAACAAGAATGGAGTCAAGTTTGACTCCAAGAAGAAGAAGTTCTTCACAAGTAGCAAGAGGAAGCCCATCTCCGAGATGGATTGCTACAATTGTGGGGAGCTTGGTCATCTTGCTCATCAATGTCCAAAGCCCAAGAAGGACAAGTACAAGAAGAAGAACAAAGACCAAGATGACTCAAGTGATGATGAGAAGAATGACAAGAAGCAATATAAGAAGAAAGGTGGCAAGAAGAAGGAGCACTACAAGAAGAAGAATGGCAAGGCTTATATTGTTGGTGATTGGCTCACCGACATTGAAAGCTCAAGTGGTGACTCCTCCGGAAATGAAAGTGATGATGAGAAGGTTGCCGCCATCGCCATCGATGCTCCATCACCATCATCTTCACCACCATCTACATCCTCTACACACCTATGCCTTATGGCCAAAGGTGACCGGAAGGTACAAAGTGAGGATGAGAGTAGTGAAAGTGATAGTGAATATGAATCACCCTCTTATGATGAACTTGTAAAATTGCTAAATAAGTACACTAAAGTCATAAGAAAATCTAGAAGTGAAAATGAAAAGCTTGAACTCAAAAATGAAACACTTCTAGCAAAGCTTAAGTCTAGTGATGAGCTTAGAGACCAAAATGAGATCATGACCACTAAGCTCAAGGAGCTCAAACTCTCTCTAAAAGAGCTCAAAGAAAAACATGATAAACTTGAGAGTGTTCATGATGAGCTTATCACTAGATATAGAGCAATGAACGAAGAACTAACAACTCTAAAAGCAAACTATGACAACCTTGAGATTGCTTATGAACTTGCAATTGATGAAACACATGTTGCTACTAACAATGTTGCTAAGCTTGATGTAGCCACATCTTGTGATGACTTACTTGTGGAGAGCACAAGCAAATGTGTTGATTGCAAGGGCAAGAAAGTGGTAGTGGCCGAGAGTTATGAGGACACTATCAAGCTCAAGGATGAGATTGTCATGCTCAAGAAAGAGTTGCAAGAACAAGCCAAGCACAAGAACAATGTGATTAAGTCACTTGATCAAGACAAGAAGCTTGCATATGAGAACAAGTTGCTCAAGGAAGAAAATCAATATCTCAAGCTTGGTTTGATGTTTGACAAGCAAGAAGAAGATGAGACATTCATCTTGGATGAGTTAGCTAGCAACAATGACCCAATCATCAAGAAGCTAACTCAAGAGAACAACAAGCTCAAGAAAGAGAAGGAACATCTAACCATGGGGTTAGCAAAGTTCACAAAGGGGAAGGACCTTCAAAGTGAGCTTTTTATGAACACCGTCATGAAGATGGACAAGAGTGGGATTGGCTACAAGGCTCATCAAACAAAGCTCATCAAGTCACTAGTCACTCATGATCAACCAAGCAAGCCAAAGCCCAAGAGATGCTTTGAGTGTGGTCAAGAAGGACACTTTGCTCATGAGTGTAAGGCACCACTACCATCACCCTTGCCCAAGCATGCTAGACCATTTGCCTTCAATGCTCACTACATTGTAAGGAAAGACAAGAGTGGCAAGGTCAAGGTTAGCTTCATGGGGCCACCAAACAAGCAAAGGCCAAAGAAGATTTGGGTGCCAAAGCAACTAGTAGAGAAGGTCAAGGGCCCTAAGCAAATGTGGGTCCCTAAATCTCAAGCTTGATCTCTTGTGTGTAGGTGAACTACAAGACCGGTGGATTACATTGGGTAATTGATAGTGGTTGCACTCAACATATGACCGGAGATCCCAGGATGTTCACCTCTGTTGATGAAGATGTTGACAACCAAGAGAAGATCACATTTGGTGACGATTCGAAAGGGAAAGTCAAGGGACTAGGAAAGGTTGCTATATCAAATGACAACTCCATCACCAATGTGCTCTGTGTGCAATCTTTGAGTTTCAATTTGCTCTCGGTTGGACAATTATGTGATCTTGGATTTGAATGCCTATTCAAGAAGAAGGAAGTAATTGTGACCAAGGAAGATGATAATGAAGTGATTTTCAAAGGCTTCCGGCACAACAACTTATATGTAGTTGATTTCTCATCAAATGAAGTTGATGTCAAGACATGCTTATTCACCAAGACTTCACTTGGGTGGTTGTGGCATAGAAGGTTAGCACATGATGGAATGGGCACACTCAAGAAGTTGATGAAGAAAGAATTGATTAGAGGCTTGAAGGATGTGACATTTGAAAAGGACAAGCTTTGTAGTGCATGTCAAGCGGGCAAACAAGTTGCAAACACTCATCCAACCAAAGCCTATCTCTCTACTTCAAGAGTGCTTGAGCTACTTCACATGGATTTGTTTGGACCAACCACATATGCTAGTCTTGGAGGCAACAAATATTGCTTGGTTATAGTTGATGATTTTTCCCGGTACACTTGGACATTCTTCTTGCAAGACAAGGCCGAAGTTGCGTCAATATTCAAAAAGTTTGCAAAGAATGCCCACAATCAATTTGATGTGAAGATCAAGAAAATTAGAAGTGACAATGGCAAAGAGTTTGACAACACCAACATTGAAGAGTATTATGATGAAGTGGGAATCAAGCATGAGTTCTCCTCAACATACACACCACAACAAAATGGGGTTGTAGAAAGAAAGAACCGGACATTGATCACCTTGGCAAGAACAATGCTAGATGAGTATAACACTTCGGAGAAAATGTGGGCCGAGGCAATCAACACGGCATGCTATGCTTCAAACCGGCTCTTTCCTCACAAGTTCCTAGAGAAGACACCATATGAGTTGCTCAATGGGAAGAAGCCCGATGTCTCATTCTTTAGAGTGTTTGGATGCAAGTGCTACATCTACAAGAAGCGCCAACACTTGGGAAAGTTCCAAAGAAGATGTGACATTGGCTACTTGGTTGGCTATTCATCAAAGTCCAAAGCATATAGGGTCTTTAACCATGCCACAAACATGGTTGAAGAAACATTTGATGTTGAATTTGATGAAACTAATGGCTCCCAAGGAGCAAGTGATAATCTTGATGATGTAGGTGGTGAACCATTGAGGGATGCCATGAAGAACATGCCGGTGGGAGACATCAAGCCCAAAGAAGATGATGATGATGTGCAAGTCATTGAGCCACCAACCACCTCACATGTACCACAAGATGAAGACAAGGATGTGAGAGATGCTCATGAAGATACTCAAGTCACTCATGAGCAAGCGGTGGCACAATCACAAGATGTTGATGCTCCCCAACCAATCCCTCAAGTGGCACCAAGAAGAACATCACATCTTCTCCAAGATCACTCTCAAGATCTCATCATCGGGAGTCCATCACGTGGTGTAACTACTCGGTCTAGACATGCTTTATTTATTGAACATCACGCTTTTGTGTCTCTTGATGATGAACCAAAGACTATAGAGGAAGCTCTTCGTGATGTGGATTGGATCATGGCCATGCAAGAGGAGTTGAATAACTTCACTCGCAACCAAGTATGGACACTTGAAGAGCGACCCAAAGATGCAAGAGTGATTGGAACAAAGTGGGTCTTCCGGAACAAGAAGGATGATCAAGGCAAAGTGGTGCGAAACAAGGCAAGACTTGTGGCAAAAGGCTTTTCACAAGTGGAAGGTCTTGACTTCGGTGAAACCTTTGCACCGGTGGCAAGACTTGAAGCAATCCATATCCTACTTGCATATGCATCTAGTCATGATATCAAGTTATTTCAAATGGATGTGAAAAGTGCCTTTTTAAATGGTTATATTAATGAGCTTGTCTATGTTGAGCAACCCCCCGGTTTTGAAGACCCTAGGTACCCCAAGCATGTCTACCGGTTGTCCAAGGCTCTCTATGGTCTCAAGCAAGGTCCTAGAGCTTGGTATGAGAGGCTTAGGGACTTCCTCATTGAGAAGGGCTTCAAGATTGGGAAAGTTGACACAACACTCTTCACCAAGAAAATGAATGGGGAAATCTTCATTTGCCAAGTTTATGTTGATGATATTATTTTTGGCTCTACTAATGAAGATTTTTGCAAGGAATTTGGTGATTTGATGTCCAAGGAGTTTGAGATATCCATGATTGGCGAGCTATCATTCTTCCTAGGATTTCAAGTCAAGCAAATGAAGGAAGGGGTCTTCATCTCTCAAGAGAAGTACACTCAAGATCTTTTCAAGAGGTTCAAGATGATGGATTGCAAGCCAATCAAGACTCCCATGGCATCAAATGGGCATCTCGACTTGGATGAGGGAGGTAACCCTATTGACAAGACTCTCTATCGCTCCATGATAGGAAGTCTACTCTACCTCACCGCATCTAGGCCCGATATAATGTTTAGTGTGTGTATGTGTGCAAGGTATCAAGCAATGCCTATGGAATCTCACTTGATTGCCGTCAAGAGAATTCTTAGGTATCTAAAATACACACCTTGCCTAGGCTTGTGGTATCCCAAAGGTGCAAGATTCCAACTTGTAGGCTATTCCGATTCGGATTATGCCGGGTGCCGGATTGCTAGAAAAAGCACATCCGGAGGGTGCCATTTCCTAGGTAGATCACTTGTCTCTTGGATGTAAATGAAACAAAATAGTGTTGCCTTGTCAACGGCCGAGGCGGAATATATAGCCGCCGGTGCTTGTTGTGCACAAATACTCTACATGAAACAAACTTTGCTAGACTATGGAGTAGTACTAGACAAAGTACCTTTGTTGTGTGACAACGAAAGTGCCGTAAAACTTGCAAACAACCCGGTTCAACACACCCGCACAAAACACATTGACATCCGTCACCACTTCCTTAGGAATCACGTTGCGAAAGGTGACATATCCCTAGAGAATGTGGGAATGGAAAATCAATTGGCGGATATCTTCACAAAACCTCTAGATGAAGCTAGGTTTTGTATGTTGAGAAATGAACTTAATGTGCTTGACCTATCCAACTTCAATAAAAGATAAAAGTTGTGTGTTGAATCTTGTAAATAACTTTTGCTTTGCATATCATGCATACTAAAACTAAAAATACAATTTGCATGTAGGGCTTGTCTAACATGGTTAAGATAACCCCCTTGAGTGTGTGAAAAAGCTTAACCTTGGATCAAACCTGACAAGCATTAGCTTACTTTCAAGTATTGCATTACAACTCATTTCATATGCATGCTTGTTAATTGATCTTTTCTTTTCGGTTATTCGTTGAGCATCCGCTGTGTTCGTCCATAGATAGGGGGAGCATTCCAAGCTCATTATGTTTCAAACCCCTAGCTTTATGGCCATACGATGCTCCTTGGTTTTTCTCTTGAACTGTTTTCATAAAAACTACTAAGCCTATGGCTAATTATTTGTGAAAACTTGAGGGTTTGAGAGAGGTCACTCATACCAGTTCCATTTGGTGTTTATTTGTGTGCTTTTGAAGATGGAACTTGGTTGGGTCAAAGTCAGACGTGGTGCTTAGTTGGAAAAGTGCTCAGAGGAGCACCGGACGCTGCCCCTAAGCGTCCGGTGCGGTGAGTGTGCCAGACTGCACTCACCGGACACAGGAACAGTATCCTTGTAGCGTCCGGTGCGGTGCGTCCGGTGCTCACCTAGCGTGACCTGAAGCACCGGACGCTAAAGCCAGCGTCCGGTGCCCATCATCCGGTGCAAAGCCAAAATGCAATCCTCTCTGCGCATGAGTCCGGTGGTCACCGGACGCGTCCGGTGCCACATTAAGAGCATCCGATGACACCGCGGCGGGCGCATAAAGCCCGCGCCCAGGGGCTTCGCGCGACCGTTTTCTTCCTTTTCCGCCACCCTCGCCCGCGCATCCCGTGCCCTAAGACCGCAGAGCCGCCGCCGCCTTCGTCCCTTCGCCGATTTCACGGCATCCTCGGCCCTCTCTCGCATCAGATCGACTTCGAGGTCATCTCCCTTCCCTCTCCTAGCCAGAGATCTCTGTTCTGCGAGTTCTTAGGGTTTGGGTAAGAAGTTTAGACCTTGCCCTCAGAGTGCTTGATTTTATGTTTCAAAGGCTCTCGATTTAGGTTTTGTTTCCAATCTCGATTGTCCTGTCTTTGCAGCATTTTGAGGAAAAGTTTTGAGTTTTCCGGTGGTTGTCGATCAAAAGATCTCTTCCGGAACGCGTCTCGTCCGTGGATCGTAAGCCGCTCATGCCCGTATCTTATCTATTCTTGTGATCCATAGGCTTATCTCATCTCTAGTCGATACGTTTGCTTATATAGACCTTATCTTGTCAATTCTCTGCAGTACATTGTTCTCCATCATCAGTCAGTTGCTTGTCGGACGCTTGTTTTGCTATGGCTCGTACCAAGAACGTCAGTGGACCGACAGCCGGCTCAGGAGGTTCCCTAGGAGGCGATGGTGGAGGTGATCCTCCTCGTCGTTTCTCAGCGGCAGAGAAAGGCAAGGGAAAGAAGCTGGCCACCAAGAAGCGCAAAGTCAGTGACAGAGATGCAGAGGTCGCAGAGGCAGTTGCAGCAGCAGCTGAGGCAGCCGAGAGGGGTGGTCGTTCTGGTTCTCTGAGGATTGGGGATGATCTTACGCCGCGTCAGAGGCGTGCAGTGCTTGAGGCAGAGGCTTTCCATGGATCCCCTCCAGGCACCGTGACGATTGGAGGACAGAGGGTTAGGCTTGTGGTCAGGGATCCAGCTCAGAAGGATCCAGACACTGAGACAGAGACCCAGGCAGAGGGTCCAGCACAGGAGCAGGAGCAGGAGCAGCCACTCAGGAGGTCGACTCGTGCTCGTACCCAGGCCGTTCCTCGGACCGGCACGCCGGGTCAGTCCACTTCCACAGCTTGTGCCACACCAGCGAGAGGTACACCAGCTTCACGCCCGAGGCCAGTCAGGATCCACAGGGATCTTTCTCTTGTGTCAGCCAGAGAGATCCAGCAGCTGAGGTTCGTTCCGTTTCCCACCTGGTTTCCAGCTGCCAGGGATCCTAGAGCCGGTGCCAGGTTCTACACAGTCATCCAGGAGGACATCTACGAGGCACTGGTTCGCTCTCAGGCTCAGTTCAGGGAGCACAGAGTGATCGACCTGGAGATACTGGGGAACGTGGTTGGAGCTGATATTCGTCAGTACTTTACCTACCTCCACGGACTTCCAGAGTTACTAGCACTCCCCGAGACTTACTATGAGCAGTGGGTCAGAGAGTTCTACGCGTCAGTGTGGGTTTCTCCAGATCACAGCCATATCCACTACGCACTGGCGGGGACAGACTACAGAGTGACAGCTCAGAGGGCTAGAGAGGTGCTTGGACTGCGAGCCTCTCCCACCAGGATTCACCAGCTGTGCTACGGGAACGTGGATCCCCCTCGTCGTCCTCACGGTGGTGAGATACCACCAGTTGACTTCGTGGCTCCCTGTTTCCATGCACCTTTTGGGGAGGGCTCCAGCAGGACAGTGGCAGACTTGACACGCCCAGCCAGGATCCTCGACTTTGTGTTGAGGAAGACTCTTCTCCCCAGGACAGGCTACAGAGATGGATTCACTCGTATGCAGCAGTGGCTCGTCGCTCACCTTATCTCCCAGACGCAGTTTGACTTGTGGGATCTTATCATCTCAGTGATAGAGGACACCATCTCAGAGAGCTTCAGGGGCCGGCGTCAGTTGCCCTACGCACATTGGATCACCCTGCTTATACTTCGTGCTAGGCCACTGCCCCTGCCAGCTCACTTGCAGAGGGAGTTGACAGAGTCAGACACCGTCTTCCCCCACTACGACCCCCGGCAGATGTTGAGAGCGCACCACGACCTTCGCGGTGCACCTCCTCCTCGTGCTCCACGTGGACCCGTGCCCCCACCTTCTCCTAGGGGCACCCGCAGTACAGCGGCAGTTGCAGAGACAGAGGAGCAGCAGGATATAGCTATTGGGGCGTTCGCCGATGCAGAGGCAGAGGGCGAGTTTGACTTCGCCTCAGACAGTTCAGACGACGACTATCAGCCGCCAGTGACTGACCTTCCTCCCAGAGCTCACGACCACGAGGCAGGCGGTTCTTCGAGTGCTTCAGACCCCGCCCTGCTTGCTATTCTAGAGGGGATGAGGGCAGATCAGCGCCGTGCAGCTGAGGAGCAGGCGAGGCGCGACAGGGATCAGGCTGCCATCAATACAGCCATGCAGGCCAGGCAGGATGAGCTCCAGCGTTAGCTTCTCACCTTTTAGGAGCAGCAGCTTGCTTTCCAGGCCCAGCAGACAGCGATGATGGCCGCTCTCATGGCCGCCTCCGGGATTTAGTTACCGCAGATACAGCTCCCAGGCACGTCGTCCGTTAGGCCCCCTACTCCTGCGCTCCAGACTCAGAGCCCGTCTCAGCAGCCGCTCCAGCTACCAGCTCAGAGTCAGCCGTTTTCGACGCCACAGCACCAGGTCTCTCAGGGTGCCATCTCTTCAGGCTTTGAGCAGGTACCGCAGTTTACCCCTCTCCGCTCAGGCTTCACACCTCAGTCAGCTTCAGCGTCACAGCTTGTGTGGGACTCACAGACAGATCCGCACCTCAGCTTCACCTACAGTGCTCTGACTGGTGACCCTACGCCTCCTCCTCTGCAGGCTCCTGCAGTCTTTACGGCGCCAGTTACCACCACAGAGCTTCTGTCATCGTCCGTAGCGTCGTCCGAGCAGCTTGCCCCGTCTACTACCGTACCAGAGACGACAGCTACAGCGACCGAGTCCGTGCCAGCCTCGTCCGCCGGACTTGAGCAGCCAGCACAGCCTGTGACAGCGCCAGAGCAGACCCGGACCACTTCTCCAGCACCTGCAGCTTCAGAGGGTCACTCCACCTCCTCCGCCTCGACGGCCGACACCTCAGATGATGCAGCTCGCTTCGTGGCCGCGCCGAGGGACTCTTCTGCTCCGCCTCCTCCGCCGTCTTCTTAGGTTTTTGGCGCTTGATGCCAAAGGGGGAGAGAGTGCATATGAGAGAGTTAGGGAGTTAGGGGGAGCTAGCTAGAGGGAGAGTTTATTCTTTTGAGATACTTTCGATGTGTACTATGTGTGCTACTTCATCATGCATCATGTTTACTTTTACGCATTGCACTTATGTGAGGTACACTGGTTATGAGACATGATTTGTGCTTTATGTGATATCTTCTTGTCATGTGTTTGGCTTATATTATCTTTGCTTCCGCATTTTTACTCCGATATAACTATGAGCCTTATGTTTATATCCTGTCGTATATCACTCACCTATTTGGATGCAGGGTATTGGATTTGGTTGATATAAGCATGACTAATTCCTTTGTTCTTATTGTATCATGCTTATTGAAACCAAGTCCCCTTTAAAAACCTCAACTCTTTTCATACTCGAGATTGTCATCAATCACCAAAAAGGGGGAGATTGAAAGAGCATCTAGGCCCCTAGTGGTTTCGGTGATTAATGACATTGTTGGTTACTATGACTAACGTGTGTTTTGCAGAGGCAAAGTCATAGGTAAGGTCATGGTAAATAGGTACTCGATGGACAGGGACGTACATGCCAACTTAATAGTGGAAATCGTTTCGGTTTTTGAAGGATGGAAGGACATCGTCGAGACTAGACTAGGTCTAAGTGCCATATGGTGAAGAAGGGCACTTAGAGTAGTTTAGGACTTTGTTTTCCTTTGACCGTACTATTAAGAGGGGCTTTGATCTAGTAGCTTGACTTAGGCAAGGCTTTAGGTTTAGGTGTGGTGCACACTTGGTAAACCTAGCACTAGGCAGCTCAGAGATAGTCCTTAGATCGAGAGGAACCAACTTCGTTTTGGAGCGATCGCGTTTCGACGAAGTTTGGGTGCTCAAAGGGGCACCGGACGCTGCACCGGACGCTCTGTGAGTGCGTCCGGTGAGGTCCTTAGCCGTTAGAACAGTGCCGTGATTAGGGTTAGGCACCGGACGCTAGCACCGGACGCACCGGGTAGCGTCCGGTCCCTTACCCAGGGAGCTTGCAAAGTTCCCCTGAGCACCGGACGCACCGGGTAGCGTCCGGTCCCATGCGCAGGGAGCTTGTAATGTTTTCTCGAGCACCGGACGGTGCACCGGACGCTGAGAGTTTAGCGTCCGGTGACCTGTCAGAGTAAAGCGCAGGTAGCCATTATGTCACACCGGACGCTCGGTGCAGTGCGTCCGGTGCAACATAATGTGCGTCCGGTGACCCCGTTTTCTGTGAAAAACGGTTGGCCGAGCTTTGGACTTGGTGGATAGTATTTATACTCGTCCACCTCGTCCATGAGACCTCTCTTGCCCATTTGAACATCAGAGAACCTTGTTGTGGAGCAAGAGAGTTGCAAGAGCCTAGAGAGGATTGAGGTTTGAGTGGTTTCTTGAGAGAATCCTCTTCTAGTGAGTTCCAAGAGTCAAGTGTGCATCCACCACTCTCTAGTGCCTTGTTTGGGTCAAGTGAGAGTTCGTTGCTTGTTACTCTTGGTGATCGCCATCACCTAGACGGTTCGGTGGTGATTGGAGGCACGAAGATCACCCGGAGTTCTTGTGGGTGGCTCGTGTCAAGCTTGTGAGCGGTTTTGGGCGATTCACCGCGACGGAGTGTCGAAGAATCAGCCCGTAGAGAGCACTTGGTCCTTGCGCGGACCAAGGGGGAGCAAGACCCTTGCGCGGGTGCTCCAACGAGGACTAGTGGAGAGTGGCGACTCTCCGATACCTCGGCAAAACATCGCCGAGCACTTTCTTCCACTACTCCTTTACTTTCTAGCATTTACTTTGTGTTTTTACATTCTTAGATTTGCCATGCTAGAATAGGATTGGAACTAGGTTGAAAAACTTTTATCCGGTAGCTCTCTAAGTCACACTAGGCACAAGGGGTTGAATTGGAGCTTATAGGTTGCTTAAATTTTTAGAGAAGCCCAATTCACCCCCCTCTTGGGCATCTTGATCCTTTCAATTGGTATCGGAGCCTAGTGCTCATTACTTAGGCTTCACCGCCTAGAGAAAGATGTCTAACGGGGATGGACCGCCACCCATGTTCGATGGGAATGACTTCCCGTATTGGAAAATACGGATGGAGTCATACCTTGAGGCATGTGATGTAAAGTGCCTAAAAGCCGCGACCGAAGGGTTTGCCCCTCCGGAAAGAGCCACCGCTCTTACTCCACAAGAGCAAGAAAACGAGAAGTGGAATGCAAAGGCCAAAAACCACATCTTTAGAGGACTTTGCAAAGAGGTGTTCAACCGCGTTAGGAGCCACAAAACCGCCAATGAACTTTGGAAGGAACTTTGTGCGCTCCATGAGGGAACAAAGAGTGAACGCGAGGAACGCTATCACCTAGTGATGAACAAGCTTAATACATTTGAAATGCTTCCTAAAGAAAATGCTAATGAAATGTATTCTCGCTTGAATGTCATTGTAGAGGAGCTAAATGGACTTGGGCTTACACAAATGAGTACGGCGGATGTAGCAAGGAAGATACTATGCGTGCTTCCCATTGAGAAATATGGGCACATAGTAACCGTGCTTCATCAAGGCGATCTTTCCACCGCTACACCAACCACCATATTGGGGAAGATCAATGCTCATGAGATGTACATGCATATGAACCCTCAAGATGGCTCCTCATCGGCCAAGAAAGAAAAGAAGGACTTGGCTCTCAAAGCTTCTCACAAGGGCAAAGCCAAGAAGATTGAAGTTGAGTCATCAACTTCAAGTGATGATGATGCATCTATTGCCCTCTTGGTGAGAAGAACCACAAAGATGTTGAAGAAGCTCAACAAGAATGGAGTCAACTTTGACTCCAAGAAGAAGAAGTTCTTCACAAGTAGCAAGAGGAAGCCCATCTCCGAGATGGATTGCTACAATTGTGGGGAGCTTGGTCATCTTGCTCATCAATGTCCAAAGCCCAAGAAGGACAAGTACAAGAAGAAGAACAAAGACCAAGATGACTCAAGTGATGATGAGAAGAATGACAAGAAGCAATATAAGAAGAAAGGGGGCAAGAAGAAGGAGCACTACAAGAAGAAGAATGGCAAGGCTTATATTGTTGGTGATTGGCTCACCAACATGGAAAGCTCAAGTGGTGACTCCTCCGGAAATGAAAGTGATGATGAGAAGGTTGCCGCCATCGCCATCGATGCTCCATCACCATCATCTTCACCACCATCTACATCCTCTACACACCTATGCCTTATGGCCAAAGGTGACCGAAATGTACAAAGGGAGGATGAGAGTAGTGAAAGTGATAGTGAATATGAATCACCCTCTTATGATGAACTTGTAAAATTGCTAAATAAGTACACTAAAGTCATAAGAAAATCTAGAAGTGAAAATGAAAAGCTTGAACTCGAAAATGAAACACTTCTAGCAAAGCTTAAGTCTAGTGATGAGCTTAGAGACCAAAATGAGATCATGACCACTAAGCTCAAGGAGCTCAAACTCTCTCTAAAAGAGCTCAAAGAAAAACATGATAAACTTGAGAGTGTTCATGATGAGCTTATCACTAGATATAGAGCAATGAAAGAAGAACTAACAACTCTAAAAGCAAAGTATGACAACCTTGAGATTGCTTATGAACTTGCAATTGATGAAACACATGTTGCTACTAACAATGTTGCTAAGCTTGATGTAGCCACATCTTGTGATGACTTACTTGTGGAGAGCACAAGCAAATGTGTTGATTGCAAGGGCAAGAAAGTGGTAGTGGCCGAGAGTTATGAGGACACTATCAAGCTCAAGGATGAGATTGTCATGCTCAAGAAAGAGTTGCAAGAACAAGCCAAGCACAAGAACAATGTGATTAAGTCACTTGATCAAGACAAGAAGCTTGCATATGAGAACAAGTTGCTCAAGGAAGAAAATCAATATCTCAAGCTTGGTTTGATGTTTGACAAGCAAGAAGAAGATGAGACATTCATCTTGGATGAGTTAGCTAGCAACAATGACCCAATCATCAAGAAGCTAACTCAAGAGAACAACAAGCTCAAGAAAGAGAAGGAACATCTAACCATGGGGTTAGCAAAGTTCACAAAGGGGAAGGACCTTCAAAGTGAGCTTTTTATGAACACCGTCATGAAGATGGACAAGAGTGGGATTGGCTACAAGGCTCATCAAACAAAGCTCATCAAGTCACTAGTCACTCATGATCAACCAAGCAAGCCAAAGCCCAAGAGATGCTTTGAGTGTGGTCAAGAAGGACACTTTGCTCATGAGTGTAAGGCACCACTACCATCACCCTTGCCCAAACATGCTAGACCATTTGCCTTCAATGCTCACTACATTGTAAGGAAAGAATAGAGTGGCAAGGTCAAGGTTAGCTTCATGGGGCCACCAAACAAGCAAAGGCCAAAGAAGATTTGGGTGCCAAAGCAACTAGTAGAGAAGGTCAAGGGCCCTAAGCAAATGTGGGTCCCTAAATCTCAAGCTTGATCTCTTGTGTGTAGGTGAACTACAAGACCGGTGGATCACATTGGGTAATTGATAGTGGTTGCACTCAACATATGACCGGAGATCCCAGGATGTTCACCTCTCTTGATGAAGATGTTGACAACCAAGAGAAGATCACATTTGGTGACAATTCAAAAGGGAAAGTCAAGGGACTAGGAAAGGTTGCTATATCAAATGACAACTCCATCACCAATGTGCTCTATGTGCAATCTTTGAGTTTCAATTTGCTCTCGGTTGGACAATTATGTGATCTTGGATTTGAATGCCTATTCAAGAAGAAGGAAGTAATTGTGACCAAGGAAGATGATAATGAAGTGATTTTCAAAGGCTTCCGGCACAACAACTTATATGTAGTTGATTTCTCATCAAATGAAGTTGATGTCAAGACATGCTTATTCACCAAGACTTCACTTGGGTGGTTGTGGCATAGAAGGTTAGCACATGTTGGAATGGGCACACTCAAGAAGTTGATGAAGAAATAATTGATTAGAGGCTTGAAGGATGTGACATTTGAAAAGGACAAGCTTTGTAGTGCATGTCAAGCGGGCAAACAAGTTGCAAACACTCATCCAACCAAAGCCTATCTCTCTACTTCAAGAGTGCTTGAGCTACTTCACATGGATTTGTTTGGACCAACCACATATGCTAGTCTTGGAGGCAACAAATATTGCTTGGTTATAGTTGATGATTTTTCCCGGTACACTTGGACATTCTTCTTGCAAGACAAGGCCGAAGTTGCGTCAATATTCAAAAAGTTTGCAAAGAATGCCCAAAATCAATTTGATGTGAAGATCAAGAAAATTAGAAGTGACAATGGCAAAGAGTTTGACAACACCAACATTGAAGAGTATTGTGATGAAGTGGGAATCAAGCATGAGTTCTCCTCAACATACACACCACAACAAAACGGGGTTGTAGAAAGAAAGAACCGGACATTGATCACCTTGGCAAGAACAATGCTAGATGAGTATAACACTTCAGAGAAAATGTGTGCCGAGGCAATCAACACGGCATGCTATGCTTCAAACCGGCTCTTTCCTCACAAGTTCCTAGAGAAGACACCATATGAGTTGCTCAATGGGAAGAAGCCCGATGTCTCATTCTTTAGAGTGTTTGGATGCAAGTGCTACATCTACAAGAAGCGCCAACACTTGGGAAAGTTCCAAAGAAGATGTGACATTGGCTACTAGGTTGGCTATTCATCAAAGTCCAAAGCATATAGGGTCTTTAACCATGCCACAAACATGGTTGAAGAAACATTTGATGTTGAATTTGATGAAACTAATGGCTCCCAAGGAGCAAGTGATAATCTTGATGATGTAGGTGGTGAACCATTGAGGGATGCCATGAAGAACATGCCGGTGGGAGACATCAAGCCCAAAGAAGATGATGATGATGTGCAAGTCATTGAGCCACCAACCACCTCACATGTACCACAAGATGAAGACAAGGATGTGAGAGATGCTCATGAAGACACTCAAGTCACTCATGAGCAAGCGGTGGCACAATCACAAGATGTTGATGCTCCCCAACCAATCCCTCAAGTGGCACCAAGAAGAACATCACATCTTCTCCAAGATCACTCTCAAGATCTCATCATCGGGAGTCCATCACGTGGTGTAACAACTCGATCTAGACATGCTTTATTTACTGAACATCACGCTTTTGTGTCTCTTGATGATGAACCAAAGACTATAGAGGAAGCTCTTCGTGATGTGGATTGGATCATGGCCATGCAAGAGGAGTTGAATAACTTCACTCGCAACCAAGTATGGACACTTGAAGAGCGACCCAAAGATGCAAGAGTGATTGGAACAAAGTGGGTCTTCCGGAACAAGAAGGATGATCAAGGCAAAGTGGTGCGAAACAAGGCAAGACTTGTGGCAAAAGGCTTTTCACAAGTGGAAGGTCTTGACTTCGGTGAAACCTTTGCATCGGTGGCAAGACTTGAAGCAATCCATATCCTACTTGCATATGCATCTAGTCATGATATCAAGTTATTTCAAATGGATGTGAAAAGTGCCTTTTTAAATGGTTATATTAATGAGCTTGTCTATGTTGAGCAACCCCCCGGTTTTGAAGACCCTAGGTACCCCAAGCATGTCTACCGGTTGTCCAAGGCTCTCTATGGTCTCAAGCAAGCTCCTAGAGCTTGGTATGAGAGGCTTAGGGACTTCCTCATTGAGAAGGGCTTCAAGATTGGGAAAGTTGACACAACACTCTTCACCAAGAAAATGAATGGGGAAATCTTCATTTGCCAAGTTTATGTTGATGATATTATTTTTGGCTCTACTAATGAAGATTTTTGCAAGGAATTTGGTGATTTGATGTCCAAGGAGTTTGAGATGTCCATGATTGGCGAGCTATCATTCTTCCTAGGATTTCAAGTCAAGCAAATGAAGGAAGGGGTCTTCATCTCTCAAGAGAAGTACACTCAAGATCTTCTCAAGAGGTTCAAGATGATGGATTGCAAGCCAATCAAGACTCCCATGGCATAAAATGGGCATCTCGACTTGGATGAGGGAGGTAACCCTATTGACAAGACTCTCTATCGCTCCATGATAGGAAGTCTACTCTACCTCACCGCATCTAGGCCCGATATAATGTTTAGTGTGTGTATGTGTGCAAGGTATCAAGCAATGCCTATGGAATCTCACTTGATTGCCGTCAAGAGAATTCTTAGGTATCTAAAATACACACCTTGCCTAGGCTTATGGTATCCCAAAGGTGCGAGATTCCAACTTGTAGGCTATTCCGATTCGGATTATGCCGGGTGCCGGATTGATAGAAAAAGCACATCCGGAGGGTGCCATTTCCTAGGTAGATCACTTGTCTCTTGGATGTCAATGAAACAAAATAGTGTTGCCTTGTCAACGGCTGAGGCCGAATATATAGCCGCCGGTGCTTGTTGTGCACAAATACTCTACATGAAACAAACTTTGCTAGACTATGGAGTAGTACTAGACAAAGTACCTTTGTTGTGTGAAAACGAAAGTGCCGTAAAACTTGCAAACAACCCGGTTCAACACACCCGCACAAAACACATTGACATCCATCACCACTTCCTTAGGAATCATGTTGCGAAAGGTGACATATCCCTAGAGAATGTGGGAACGGAAAATCAATTGGCGGATATCTTCACAAAACCTCTAGATGAAGCTAGGATTTGTATGTTGAGAAATGAACTTAATGTGCTTGACCTATCCAACTTCACTAAAAGATAAAAGTTGTGTGTTGAATCTTGTAAATAACTTTTGCTTTGCATATCATGCATACTAAAACTAAAAATACAATTTGCATGTAGGGCTTGTCTAACATGGTTAAGATAACCCCCTTGAGTGTGTGAAAAAGCTTAACCTTGGATCAAACCTGACAAGCATTAGCTTACTTTCAAGTATTGCATTACAACTCATTTCATATGCATGCTTGTTAATTGATCTTTTCTTTTCGGTTATTCGTTGAGCATCCGCTGTGTTCGTCCATAGATAGGGGGAGCATTCCAAGCTCATTATGTTTCAAACCCCTAGCTTTATGGCCATACGATGCTCCTTGGTGTTTCTCTTGAACTGTTTTCATAAAAACTACTAAGCCTATGGCTAATTATTTGTGAAAACTTGAGGGTTTGAGAGAGGTCACTCATACCAGTTCCATTTGGTGTTTATTTGTGTGCTTTTGAAGATGGAACTTGGTTGGGTCAAAGTCAGACGTGGTGCTTAGTTGGAAAAGTGCTCAGAGGAGCACCGGACGATGCACCGGACGCTGCCTCTAAGCGTCCGGTGCGGTGAGTGTGCCAGACTGCACTCACCGGACACAGGAACAGTATCCCTGTAGCGTCCGGTGCTCACCTGGCATGACCTGAAGCACCGGACGCTAAAGCCAGCGTCCGGTGCCCATCGTCCGGTGCAAAGCCAAAATGCAATCCTCTCTGCGCATGAGTCCGGTGGTCACCGGACGCGTCCGGTGCCACATTAAGAGCGTCCGGTGACCCCGCGGCGGGCGCATAAAGCCCGCGCCCAGGGGCTTCGCGCGACCGTTTTCTTCCGTTTCCACCACCCTCGCCCGCGCATCCCGTGCCCTGAGACCGCAGAGCCGCCGCCGCCTTCGTCCCTTCGCCGATTTCACGGCATCCTCGGCCCTCTCTCGCGTCAGATTGACTTCGAGGTCATCTCCCTTCCCTCTCCTCGCCAGAGATATCCGTTCTGCGAGTTCTTAGGGTTTGGGTAAGAAGTTTAGACCTTGCCCTCAGAGTGCTTGATTTTATGTTTCAAAGGCTCTCGATTTAGGTTTTGTTTCCAATCTCGATTGTCCTGTCTTTGCAGCATTTTGAGGAAAAGTTTTGAGTTTTCCGGTGGTTGTCGATCAAAAGATCTCTTCCGGAACGTGTCTCGTCCGTGGATCGTAAGCCGCTCATGCCCGTATCTTATCTATTCTTGTGATCCATAGGCTTATCTCATATCTAGTCGATATGATTGCTTATATAGACCTTATCTTGTCAATTCTCTGCAGTACATTGTTCTCCATCGCCAGTCAGTTGCATGTCGGACGCTTTGCTATGGCTCGTACCAAGAACGTCAGTGGACCGACAGCCGGCTCAGGAGGTTCCCCAGGAGGCGATGGTGGAGGTGATCCTCCTCGTCGTTTCTCAGCGGCAGAGAAAGGCAAGGGAAAGAAGCTGGCCACCAAGAAGCGCAAAGTCAGTGACAGAGATGCAGAGGTCGCAGAGGCAGTTGCAGCAGCAGCTGAGGCAGCCGAGAGGGGTGGTTGTTCTGGTTCTCTGAGGATTGGGGATGATCTTACGCCGTGTCAGAGGCGTGCAGTGCTTGAGGCAGAGGCTTTCCATGGATCCCCTCCAGGCACCGTGACAAGTGGAGGACAGAGGGTTAGGCTTGTGGTCAGGGATCCAGCTCAGAAGGATCCAGACACTGAGACAGAGACCCAGGCAGAGGGTCCAGCACAGGAGCAGGAGCAGGAGCAGCCACTCAGGAGGTCGATTCGTGCTCGTACCCAGGCCGTTCCTCGGACCGGCACGCCGGGTCAGTCCACTTCCACAGCTTGTGCCACACCAGCGAGAGGTACACCAGCTTCACGCCCGAGGCCAGTCAGGATCCACAGGGATCTTTCTCTTGTGTCAGCCAGAGAGATCCAGCAGCTGAGGTTCGTTCCGTTTCCCACTTGGTTTCCACCTGCCAGGGATCCTAGAGCCGGTGCCAGGTTCTACACAGTCATCCAGGAGGACATCTACGAGGCACTGGTTCGCTCTCAGGCTCAGTTCAGGGAGCACAGAGTGATTGACCTGGAGATACTGGGGAACGTGGTTGGAGCTGATATTCGTCAGTACTTTACCTACCTCCACGGACTTCCAGAGTTACTAGCACTCCCCGGGACTTACTGTGAGCAGTGGGTCAGAGAGTTCTACGCGTCAGTGTGGGTTTCTCCAGATCACAGCTATATCCACTACGCACTGGCGGGGACAGACTACAGAGTGACAGCTCAGAGGGCCAGAGAGGTGCTTGGACTGCGAGCCTCTCCCACCAGGATTCACCAGCTGTGCTACGGGAACGTGGATCCCCATCGTCGTCCTCCACGGTGGTGAGATACCACCAGTTGACTTCGTGGCTCCCTGTTTCCGTGCACCTTTTGAGGAGGGCTCCAGCAGGACAGTGGCAGACTTGACACGCCCAGCCAGGATCCTCGACTTTGTGTTGAGGAAGACTCTTCTCCCCAGGACAGGCTACAGAGATGGATTCACTCGTATGCAGCAGTGGCTCGTCGCTCACCTTATCTCCCAGACGCAGTTTGACTTGTGGGATCTTATCATCTCAGAGATAGAGGACACCATCTCAGAGAGCTTCAGGGGCCGGCGTCAGTTGCCCTACGCACATTGGATCACCCTGCTTATACTTCGTGCTAGGCCACTGCCCCTGCCAGCTCACTTGCAGAGGGAGTTGACAGTGTCAGACACCGTCTTCCCCCACTACGACCCCCGGCAGATGTTGAGAGTGCACCACGACCTTCGCGGTGCACCTCCTCCTCGTGCTCCATGTGGACCCGTGCCCCCACCTTCTCCTAGGGGCACCCGCAGTACAGCGGCAGTTGCAGAGACAGAGGAGCAGCAGGATATAGCTATTGGGGCGTTCGCCGATGCAGAGGCAGAGGGCGAGTTTGACTTCGCCTCAGATAGTTCAGACGACGACTATCAGCCGCCAGTGACTGACCTTCCTCCCAGAGCTCACGACCACGAGGCAGGCGGTTCTTCGAGTGCTTCAGACCCCGCCCTGCTTGCTATTCTAGAGGGGATGAGGGCAGATCAGCGCCATGCAGGAGAGGAGGAGGCGAGGCGCGACAGGGATCAGGCTGCCATCAATGCAGCCATGCAGGCCAGGCAGGATGAGCTCCAGCGTCAGCTTCTCACCTTTTAGGTGCAGCAGCTTGCTTTCCAGGCCCAGCAGACAGCGATGATGGCCGCTCTCTTGGCCGCCTCCGGGATTTAGCTACCGCAAATACAGCTCCCAGGCACGTCGTCCGTTAGGCCCCCTACTCCTGCGCCCCAGACTCAGAGCCCGTCTCAGCAGCCGCTCCAGCTACCAGCTCAGAGTCAGCCGTTTTCGACGCCACAGCACCAGGTCTCTCAGGGTGCCATCTCTTCAGGCTTTGAGCAGGTACCGCAGTTTACCCCTCTCCGCTCAGGCTTCACACCTCAGTCAGCTTCAGCGTCACAGCTTGTGTGGGACTCGCAGACAGATCCGCACCTCAGCTTCACCTACAGTGCTCTGACTGGTGACCCTACGCCTCCTCCTCTGCAGGCTCCTACAGTCTTTACGGCGCCAGTTACCACCACAGAGCTTCTGTCGTCGTCCGTAGCGTCGTCCGAGCAGCTTGCCCCGTCTACTACCGTACCAGAGACGACAGCTACAGCGACCGAGTCCGTGCCAGCCTCGTCCGCCGGACTTGAGCAGCCAGCACAGCCTGTGACAGCGCCAGAGCAGACTCGGACCGCTTCTCCAGCACCTGCAGCTTCAGAGGGTCACTCCACCTCCTCCGCCTCGACGGCCGACACCTCAGATGATGCAGCTCGCTTCGTGGCCGCGCCGAGGGACTCTTCTGCTCCGCCTCCTCCGCCGTCTTCTTAGGTTTTTGGTGCTTGATGCCAAAGGGGGAGAGAGTGCATATGAGAGAGTTAGGGAGTTAGGGGGAGCTAGCTAGAGAGAGAGTTTATTCTTTTGAGATACTTTCGATGTGTACTATGTGTGCTACTTCATCATTCATCATGTTTATTTTTACGCATTGCACTTATGTGAGGTACACTGGTTATGAGACATGATTTGTGCTTTATGTGATATCTTCTTGTCATGTGTTTGGCTTATATTATCTTTGCTTCCGCATTTTTACTCCGATATAACTATGAGCCTTATGTTTATATCCTGTCGTATATCACTCACCTATTTGGATGCAGGGTATTGGATTTGGTTGATATAAGCATGACTAATTCCTTTGTTCTTATTGTATCATGCTTATTGAAACCATGTCCCCTTTAAAAACCTCAACTCTTTTCATACTCGAGATTGTCATCAATCACCAAAAAGGGGGAGATTGAAAGAGCATCTAGGCCCCTAGTGGTTTCGATGATTAATGACATTGTTGGTTACTATGACTAACGTGTGTTTTGCAGAGGCAAAGTCATAGGTAAGGTCATGGTAAATAGGTACTCGATGGACAGGGACGTACATGCCAACTTAATAGTGGAAATCGTTTCGGTTTTTGAAGGATGGAAGGACATCGTCGAGACTAGACTAGGTCTAAGTGCCATATGGTGAAGAAGGGCACTTAGAGTAGTTTAGGACTTTGTTTTCCTTTGACCGTACTATTAAGAGGGGCTTTGATCTAGTAGCTTGACTTAGGCAAGGCTTTAGGTTTAGGTGTGGTGCACACTTGGTAAACCTAGCACTAGGCAGCTCAGAGATAGTCCTTAGATCGAGAGGAACCAACTTCGTTTTGGAGCGATCGCGTTTCGACGAAGTTTGGGTGCTCAAAGGGGCACCCGACGCTGCACCGGACGCTCTGTGAGTGCGTGCGGTGAGGTCCTTAGCCATTAGAACAGTGCCGTGCTTAGGGTTAGGCACCGGACGCTAGCACCGAACGCACCGGGTAGCGTCCGTTCCCTTACCCAGGGAGCTTGCAAAGTTCCCCTGAGCACCGGACGCTAGCACCGGACGCACTGGGTAGCGTCCGGTCCCATGCGCAGGGAGCTTGTAATGTTTTCTCGAGCACCGGACGGTGCACCGGACGCTGAGAGTTTAGCGTCCGGTGACCTATCAGAGTAAAGCGCAGGTAGCCGTTATGTCACACCGGACGCTCGGTGCAGTGCGTCCGGTGCAACATAATGTGCGTTCGGTGACCCCGTTTTCTGTGAAAAACGGTTGGCCGAGCTTTGGACTTGGTGGATAGTATTTATACTCCTCCACCTCGTCCATGAGACCTCTCTTGCCCATTTGAACATCAGAGAACCTTGTTGTGGAGCAAGAGAGTTGCAAGAGCCTAGAGAGGATTGAGGTTTGAGTGGTTTCTTGAGAGAGTCCTCTTCTAGTGAGTTCCAAGAGTCAAGTGTGCATCCACCACTCTCTAGTGCCTTGTTTGGGTCAAGTGAGAGTTCGTTGCTTGTTACTCTTGGTGATCGCCATCACCTAGACGGTTCGGTGGTGATTGGAGGCACGAAGATCACCCGAAGTTCTTGTGGGTGGCTCGTGTCAAGCTTGTGAGCGGTTTTGGGCGATTCACCGCGACGGAGTGTCGAAGAATCAGCCCGTAGAGAGCACTTGGTCCTTGCGCAGACCAAGGGGGAGCAAGACCCTTGCGCGGGTGCTCCAACGAGGACTAGTGGAGAGTGGCGACTCTCCGATACCTCGGCAAAACATCGCCGAGCACTTTCTTCCACTACTCCTTTACTTTCTAGCATTTACTTTGTGTTTTTACATTCTTAGATTTGCCATGCTAGAATAGGATTGGAACTAGGTTGCAAAACTTTTATCCGGTAGCTCTCTAAGTCACACTAGGCACAAGGGGTTGAATTGGAGCTTATAGGTTGCTTAAATTTTTAGAGAAGCCCAATTCACCCCCCCTCTTGGGCATCTTGATCCTTTCAATTGGTATCGGAGCCTAGTGCTCATTACTTAGGCTTCACCGCCTAGAGAAAGATGTCTAACGGGGATGGACCGCCACCCATGTTCGATGGGAATGACTTCCCGTATTGGAAAATACGGATGGAGTCATACCTTGAGCCATGTGATGTAAAGTGCCTAAAAGCCGCGACCGAAGGGTTTGCCCCTCCGGAAAGAGCCACCGCTCTTACTCCACAAGAGCAAGAAAACGAGAAGTGGAATGCAAAGGCCAAAAACCACATCTTTAGAGGTCTTTGCAAAGAGGTGTTCAACCGCGTTAGGAGCCACAAAACCGCCAATGAACTTTGGAAGGAACTTTGTGCGCTCCATGAGGGAACAAAGAGTGAACGCGAGGAACGCTATCACCTAGTGATGAACAAGCTTAATACATTTGAAATGCTTCCTAAAGAAAATGCTAATGAAATGTATTCTCGCTTGAATGTCATTGTAGAGGAGCTAAATGGACTTGGGCTTACACAAATGAGTATGGCGGATGTAGCAAGGAAGATACTATGCGTGCTTCCTATTGAGAAATATGGGCACATAGTAACCGTGCTTCATCAAGGCAATCTTTCGACCGCTACACCAACCACCATATTGGGGAAGATCAATGCTCATGAGATGTACATGCATATGAACCCTCAAGATGGCTCCTCATCGGCCAAGAAAGAAAAGAAGGACTTGGCTCTCAAAGCTTCTCACAAGGGCAAAGCCAAGAAGATTGAAGTTGAGTCATCAACTTCAAGTGATGATGATGCATCTATTGCCCTCTTGGTGAGAAGAAACACAAAGATGTTGAAGAAGCTCAACAAGAATGGAGTCAACTTTGACTCCAAGAAGAAGAAGTTCTTCACAAGTAGCAAGAGGAAGCCCATCTCCGAGATGGATTGCTACAATTGTGGGGAGCTTGGTCATCTTGCTCATCAATGTCCAAAGCCCAAGAAGGACAAGTACAAGAAGAAGAACAAAGACCAAGATGACTCAAGTGATGATGAGAAGAATGACAAGAAGCAATATAAGAAGAAAGGTGGCAAGAAGAAGGAGCACTACAAGAAGAAGAATGGCAAGGCTTAGATTGTTGGTGATTGGCTCACCGACATTGAAAGCTCAAGTGGTGACTCCTCCGGAAATGAAAGTGATGATGAGAAGGTTGCCGCCATCGCCATCGATGCTCCATCACCATCATCTTCACCACCATCTACATCCTCTACACACCTATGCCTTATGGCCAAAGGTGACCGAAAGGTACAAAGTGAGGATGAGAGTAGTGAAAGTGATAGTGAATATGAATCACCCTCTTATGATGAACTTGTAAAATTGCTAAATAAGTACAGTAAAGTCATAAGAAAATCTAGAAGTGAAAATGAAAAGCTTGAACTCGAAAATGAAACACTTCTAGCAAAGCTTAAGTCTACTGATGAGCTTAGAGACCAAAATGAGATCATGACCACTAAGCTCAAGGAGCTCGAACTCTCTCTAAAAGAGCTCAAAGAAAACATGATAAACTTGAGAGTGTTCATGATGAGCTTATCACTAGATATAGAGCAATGAAAGAAGAACTAACAACTCTAAAAGCAAACTATGACAACCTTGAGATTGCTTATGAACTTGCAATTGATGAAACACATGTTGCTACTAACAATGTTGCTAAGCTTGATGTAGCCACATCTTGTGATGACTTACTTGTGGAGAGCACAAGCAAATGTGTTGATTGCAAGGGCAAGAAAGTGGTAGTGGCCAAGAGTTATGAGGACACTATCAAGCTCAAGGATGAGATTGTCATGCTCAAGAAAGAGTTGCAAGAACAAGCCAAGCACAAGAACAATGTGATTAAGTCACTTGATCAAGACAAGAAGCTTGCATATGAGAACAAGTTGCTCAAGGAAGAAAATCAATATCTCAAGCTTGGTTTGATGTTTGACAAGCAAGAAGAAGATGAGACATTTATCTTGGATGAGTTAGCTAGCAACAATGACCCAATCATCAAGAAGCTAACTCAAGAGAACAACAAGCTCAAGAAAGAGAAGGAACATCTAACCATGGGGTTAGCAAAGTTCACAAAGGGGAAGGACCTTCAAAGTGAGTTTTTATGAACACCGTCATGAAGATGGACAAGAGTGGGATTGGCTACAAGGCTCATCAAACAAAGCTCATCAAGTCACTAGTCACTCATGATCAACCAAGCAAGCCAAAGCCCAAGAGATGCTTTGAGTGTGGTCAAGAAGGACACTTTGCTCATGAGTGTAAGGCACCACTACCATCACCCTTGCCCAAGCATGCTAGACCATTTGCCTTCAATGCTCACTACATTGTAAGGAAAGACAAGAGTGGCAAGGTCAAGGTTAGCTTCATGGGGCCACCAAACAAGCAAAGGCCAAAGAAGATTTGGGTGCCAAAGCAACTAGTAGAGAAGGTCAAGGGCCCTAAGCAAATGTGGGTCCCTAAATCTCAAGCTTGATCTCTTGTGTGTAGGTGAACTACAAGACCGGTGGATTACATTGGGTAATTGATAGTGGTTGCACTCAACATATGACCGGAGATCCCAGGATGTTCACCTCTGTTGATGAAGATGTTGACAACCAAGAGAAGATCACATTTGGTGACAATTCAAAAGGGAAAGTCAAGGGACTAGGAAAGGTTGCTATATCAAATGACAACTCCATCACCAATGTGCTCTGTGTGCAATCTTTGAGTTTCAATTTGCTCTCGGTTGGACAATTATGTGATCTTGGATTTGAATGCCTATTCAAGAAGAAGGAAGTAATTGTGACCAAGGAAGATGATAATGAAGTGATTTTCAAAGGCTTCCGGCACAACAACTTATATGTAGTTGATTTCTCATCAAATGAAGTTGATGTCAAGACATGCTTATTCACCAAGACTTCACTTGGGTGGTTGTGGCATAGAAGGTTAGCACATGTTGGAATGGGCAGACTCAAGAAGTTGATGAAGAAAGAATTGATTAGAGGCTTGAAGGATGTGACATTTGAAAAGGACAAGCTTTGTAGTGCATGTCAAGCGGGCAAACAAGTTGCAAACACTCATCCAACCAAAGCCTATCTCTCTACTTCAAGAGTGCTTGAGCTACTTCACATGGATTTGTTTGGACCAACCACATATGCTAGTCTTGGAGGCAACAAATATTGCTTGGTTATAGTTGATGATTTTTCCCGGTACACTTGGACATTCTTCTTGCAAGACAAGGCCGAAGTTGCGTCAATATTCAAAAAGTTTGCAAAGAATGCGCAAAATCAATTTGATGTGAAGATCAAGAAAATTAGAAGTGACAATGGCAAAGAGTTTGACAACACCAACATTGAAGAGTATTGTGATGAAGTGGGAATCAAGCATGAGTTCTCCTCAACATACACACCACAACAAAATGGGGTTGTAGAAAGAAAGAACCGGACATTGATCACCTTGGCAAGAACAATGCTAGATGAGTATAACACTTCGGAGAAAATGTGGGCCAAGGCAATCAACACGGCATGCTATGCTTCAAACCGGCTCTTTCCTCACAAGTTCCTAGAGAAGACACCATATGAGTTGCTCAATGGGAAGAAGCCCGATGTCTCATTCTTTAGAGTGTTTGGATGCAAGTGCTACATCTACAAGAAGCGCCAACACTTGGGAAAGTTCCAAAGAAGATGTGACATTGGCTACTTGGTTGGCTATTCATCAAAGTCCAAAGCATATAGGGTCTTTAACCATGCCACAAACATGGTTGAAGAAACATTTGATGTTGAATTTGATGAAACTAATGGCTCCCAAGGAGCAAGTGATAATCTTGATGATGTAGGTGGTGAACCATTGAGGGATGCCATGAAGAACATGCCGGTGGGAGACATCAAGCCCAAAGAAGATGATGATGATGTGCAAGTCATTGAGCCACCAACCACCTCACATGTACCACAAGATGAAGACAAGGATGTGAGAGATGCTCATGAAGACACTCAAGTCACTCATGCGCAAGCGGTGGCACAAGCACAAGATGTTGATGCTCCCCAACCAATCCCTCAAGTGGCACCAAGAAGAACATCACATCTTCTCCAAGATCACTCTCATGATCTCATCATCGGGAGTCCATCACGTGGTGTAACTACTCGGTCTAGACATGCTTTATTTATTGAACATCACGCTTTTGTGTCTCTTGATGATGAACCAAAGACTATAGAGGAAGCTCTTCGTGATGTGGATTGGATCATGGCCATGCAAGAGGAGTTGAATAACTTCACTCGCAACCAAGTATGTACACTTGAAGAGCGACCCAAAGATGCAAGAGTGATTGGAACAAAGTGGGTCTTCCGGAACAAGATGGATGATCAAGGCAAAGTGGTGCGAAACAAGGCAAGACTTGTGGCAAAAGGCTTTTCACAAGTGGAAGGTCTTGACTTCGGTGAAACCTTTGCACCGGTGGCAAGACTTGAAGCAATCCATATCCTACTTGCATATGCATCTAGTCATGATATCAAGTTATTTCAAATGGATGTGAAGAGTGCCTTTTTAAATGGTTATATTAATGAGCTTGTCTATGTTGAGCAACCCCCTGGTTTTGAAGACCCTAGGTACCCCAAGCATGTCTACCGGTTGTCCAAGGCTCTCTATGGTCTCAAGCAAGCTCCTAGAGCTTGGTATGAGAGGCTTAGGGACTTCCTCATTGAGAAGGGCTTCAAGATTGGGAAAGTTGACACAACACTCTTCACCAAGAAAATGAATGGGGAAATCTTCATTTGCCAAGTTTATGTTGATGATATTATTTTTGGCTCTACTAATGAAAATTTTTGCAAGGAATTTGGTGATTTGATGTCCAAGGAGTTTGAGATGTCCATGATTGGCGAGCTATCATTCTTCCTAGGATTTCAAGTCAAGCAAATGAAGGAAGGGGTCTTCATCTCTCAAGAGAAGTACACTCAAGATCTTCTCAAGAGGTTCAAGATGATGGATTGCAAGCCAATCAAGACTCCCATGGCATCAAATGGGCATCTCGACTTGGATGAGGGAGGTAACCCTATTGACAAGACTCTCTATCGCTCCATGATAGGAAGTCTACTCTACCTCACCGCATCTAGGCCCGATATAATGTTTAGTGTTTGTATGTGTGCAAGGTATCAAGCAATGCCTATGGAATCTCACTTGATTGCCGTCAAGAGAATTCTTAGGTATCTAAAATACACACCTTGCCTAGGCTTGTGGTATCCCAAAGGTGCATGATTCCAACTTGTAGGCTATTCCGATTCGGATTATGCCGGGTGCCGGATTGATAGAAAAAGCACATCCGGAGGGTGCCATTTCCTAGGTAGATCACTTGTCTCTTGGATGTCAATGAAACAAAATAGTGTTGCCTTGTCAACGGCCGAGGAGGAATATATAGCCGCCGGTGCTTGTTGTGCACAAATACTCTACATGAAACAAACTTTGCTAGACTATGGAGTAGTACTAGACAAAGTACCTTTGTTGTGTGACAACGAAAGTGCCGTAAAACTTGCAAACAACCCGGTTCAACACACCCGCACAAAACACATTGACATCCGTCACCACTTCCTTAGGAATCACGTTGCGAAAGGTGACATATCCCTAGAGAATGTGGGAACGGAAAATCAATTGGCGGATATCTTCACAAAACCTCTAGATGAAGCTAGGTTTTGTATGTTGAGAAATGAACTTAATGTGCTTGACCTATCCAACTTCACTAAAAGATAAAAGTTGTGTGTTGAATCTTGTAAATAACTTTTGCTTTGCATATCATGCATACTAAAACTAAAAATACAATTTGCATGTAGGGCTTGTCTAACATGGTTAAGATAACACCCTTGAGTGTGTGAAAAAGCTTAACCTTGGATCAAACCTGACAAGCATTAGCTTACTTTCAAGTATTGCATTACAACTCATTTCATATGCATGCTTGTTAATTGATCTTTTCTTTTCGGTTATTCGTTGAACATCCGCTGTGTTCGTCCATAGATAGGGGGAGCATTCCAAGCTCATTATGTTTCAAACCCCTAGCTTTATGGCCATACGATGCTCCTTGGTGTTTCTCTTGAATTGTTTTCATAAAAACTACTAAGCCTATGGCTAATTATTTGTGAAAACTTGAGGGTTTGAGAGAGGTCACTCATACCAGTTCCATTTGGTGTTTATTTGTGTGCTTTTGAAGATGGAACTTGGTTGGGTCAAAGTCAGACGTGGTGCTTAGTTGGAAAAGTGCTCAGAGGAGCACCGGACGATGCACCGGACGCTGCCTCTAAGCGTCCGGTGCGGTGAGTGTGCCAGACTGCACTCACCGGACACAGGAACAGTATCCCTATAGCGTCCGGTGCTCACCTGGCGTGACCTGAAGCACCGGACGCTAAAGCCAGCATCCGGTGCCCATCGTCCGGTGCAAAGCCAAAATGCAATCCTCTCTGCGCATGAGTCCGGTGGTCACCGGACGCGTTCGGTGCCACATTAAGAGCGTCCGGTGACCCCGCGGCGGGCGCATAAAGCCCGCGCCCAGGGGCTTCGCGCGACCGTTTTCTTCCTTTTCCGCCGCCCTCACCCGCACATCCCGTGCCCTAAGACCGCAGAGCCGCCGCCGCCTTCGTCCCTTCGCCGATTTCATAGCATCCTTGGCCCTCTCTCGCGTCAGATCGACTTCGAGGTCATCTCCCTTCCCTCTCCTCGCCAGAGATCTCCGTTCTGCGAGTTCTTAGGGTTTGGGTAAGAAGTTTAGACCTTGCCCTCAGAGTGCTTGATTTTATGTTTCAAAGGCTCTCGATTTAGGTTTTGTTTCCAATCTCGATTGTCCTGTCTTTGCAGCATTTTGAGGAAAAGTTTTGAGTTTTTCGGTGGTTGTCGATCAAAAGATCTCTTCCGGAACGCGTCTCCTCCGTGGATCGTAAGCCGCTCATGCCCGTATCTTATCTATTCTTGTGATCCATAGGCTTATCTCATCTCTAGTCGATACGATTGCTTATATAGACCTTATCTTGTCAATTCTCTGCAGTACATTGTTCTCCATCGCCAGCCAGTTGCTTGTCGGACGCTTGTTTTGCTATGGCTCGTACCAAGAACGTCAGTGGACCGACAGCCGGCTCAGGAGGTTCCCCAGGAGGCGATGGTGGAGGTGATCCTCCTCGTTGTTTCTCAGCGGCAGAGAAAGGCAAGGGAAAGAAGCTGGCCACCAAGAAGCGCAAAGTCAGTGACAGAGATGCAGAGGTCGCAGAGGCAGTTGCAGCAGCGGCTGAGGCAGCCGAGAGGGGTGGTCGTTCTGGTTCTCTGAGGATTGGGGATGATCTTACGCCGCGTCAGAGGCGTGCAGTGCTTGAGGCAGAGGCTTTCCATGGATCCCCTCCAGGCACCGTGACGATTGGAGGACAGAGGGTTAGGCTTGTGGTCAGGGATCCAGCTCAGAAGGATCCAGACACTGAGACAGAGACCCAGGCAGAGGGTCCAGTACAGGAGCAGGAGCAGGAGCAGCCACTCAGGAGGTCGACTCGTGCTCGTACCCAGGCCGTTCCTCGGACCGGCACGCCGGGTCAGTCTACTTCCACAGCTTGTGCCACACCAGCGAGAGGTACACCAGCTTCACGCCCGAGGCCAGTCAGGATCCACAGGGATCTTTCTCTTGTGTCAGCCAGAGAGATCCAGCAGCTGAGGTTCGTTCCGTTTCCCACCTGGTTTCCAGCTGCCAGGGATCCTAGAGCCAGTGCCAGGTTCTACACAGTCATCCAGGAGGACATCTACGAGGCACTGGTTCGCTCTCAGGCTCAGTTCAGGGAGCACAGAGTGATCGACCTGGAGATACTGGGGAACGTGGTTGGAGCTGATATTCGTCAGTACTTTACCTACCTCCACGGACTTCCAGAGTTACTAGCACTCCCCGGGACTTACTGTGAGCAGTGGATCAGAGAGTTCTACGCGTCAGTGTGGGTTTCTCCAGATCACAGCGATATCCACTACGCACTGGCGGGGACAGACTACAGAGTGACAGCTCAGAGGGCTAGAGAGGTGCTTGGACTGCGAGCCTCTCCCACCAGGATTCACCAGCTGTGCTACGGGAATGTGGATCCCCCTCGTCGTCCTCACGGTGGTGAGATACCACCAGTTGACTTCGTGGCTCCCTGTTTCCGTGCACCTTTTGGGGAGGGCTCCAGCAGGACAGTGGCAGACTTGACATGCCCAGCCAGGATCCTCGACTTTGTGTTGAGGAAGACTCTTCTCCCCAGGACAGGCTACAGAGATGGATTCACTCGTATGCAGCAGTGGCTCGTCGCTCACCTTATCTCCCAGACGCAGTTTGACTTGTGGGATCTTATCATCTCAGAGATAGAGGACACCATCTCAGAGAGCTTCAGGGGCCGGCGTCAGTTGCCCTACACACATTGGATCACCCTGCTTATACTTCGTGCTAGGCCACTGCCCCTGCCAGCTCACTTGCAGATGGAGTTGACAGAGTCAGACACCGTCTTCCCCCACTACGACCCCCGGCAGATGTTGAGAGCGCACCACGACCTTCGCGGTGCACCTCCTCCTCGTGCTCCACGTGGACCCATGCCCCCACCTTCTCCTAGGGGCACCCGCAGTACAGCGGCAGTTGCAGAGACAGAGGAGCAGCAGGATATAGCTATTGGGGCGTTCGCCGATGCAGAGGCAGAGGGCGAGTTTGACTTCGCCTCACACAGTTCAGACGACGACTATCAGCCGCCAGTGACTGACCTTCCTCCCAGAGCTCACGACCACGAGGCAGGCGGTTCTTCGAGTGCTTCAGACCCCGCCCTGCTTGCTATTCTAGAGGGGATGAGGGCAGATCAGCGCCGTGCAGCTGAGGAGCAGGCAAGGCGCGACAGGGATCAGGCTGCCATCAATGCAGCCATGCAGGCCAGGCAGGATGAGCTCCAGCGTTAGCTTCTCACCTTTTAGGAGCAGCAGCTTGCTTTCCAGGCCCAGCAGACAGCGATGATGGCCGCTCTCACGGCCGCCTCCAGGATTTAGCTACCGCAGATACAGCTCCCAGGCACGTCGTCCGTTAGGCCCCCTACTCCTGCGCCCCAGACTCAGAGCCTGTCTCAGCAGCCGCTCCAGCTACCAGCTCAGAGTCAGCCGTTTTTGACGCCACAACACCAGGTCTCTCAGGGTGCCATCTCTTCAGGCTTTGAGCAGGTACCGCAGTTTACCCCTCTCCGCTCAGGCTTCACACCTCAGTCAGCTTCAGCGTCACAGCTTGTGTGGGACTCGCAGACAGATCCGCACCTCAGCTTCACCTACAGTTCTCTGACTGGTGACCCTACGCCTCCTCCTCTGCAGGCTCCTGCAGTCTTTACGGCGCCAGTTACCACCACAGAGCTTCTGTCGTCGTCTGTAGCGTCGTCCGAGTAGCTTGCCCCGTCTACTACCGTACCAGAGACGACAGCTACAGCGACCGAGTCCGTGCCAGCCTCGTCCGCCGGACTTGAGCAGCCAGCACAGCCTGTGACAGCGCCAGATCAGACCCGGACCGCTTCTCCAGCACCTGCAGCTTCAGAGGGTCACTCCACCTCCTCCGCCTCGACGGCCGACACCTCAGATGATGCAGCTCGCTTCGTGGCCGCGCCGAGGGACTCTTCTGCTCCGCCTCCTCCGCCGTCTTCTTAGGTTTTTGGCGCTTGATGCCAAAGGGGGAGAGAGTGCATATGAGGGAGTTAGGGAGTTAGGGGGAGCTAGCTAGAGAGAGAGTTTATTCTTTTGAGATACTTTCGATGTGTACTATGTGTGCTACTTTATCATGCATCATGTTTACTTTTACGCATTGCACTTATGTGAGGTACACTGGTTATGAGACATGATTTGTGCTTTATGTGATATCTTCTTGTCATGTGTTTGGCTTATATTATCTTTGCTTCCGCATTTTTACTCCGATATAACTATGAGCCTTATGTTTATATCCTGTCGTATATCACTCACCTATTTGGATGCAGGGTATTGGATTTGGTTGATATAAGCATGACTAATTCCTTTGTTCTTATTGTATCATGCTTATTGAAACCAAGTCCCCTTTAAAAACCTCAACTCTTTTCATACTCGAGATTGTCATCAATCTCCAAAAAGGGGGAGATTGAAAGAGCATCTAGGCCCCTAGTGGTTTCGGTGATTAATGACATTGTTGGTTACTATGACTAACGTGTGTTTTGCAGAGGCAAAGTCATAGGTAAGGTCATGGTAAATAGGTACTCGATGGACAGGGACGTACATGCCAACTTAATAGTGGAAATCGTTTCGGTTTTTGAAGGATGGAAGGACATCGTCGAGACTAGACTAGGTCTAAGTGCCATATGGTGAAGAAGGGCACTTAGAGTAGTTTAGGACTTTGTTTTCCTTTGACCGTACTATTAAGAGGGGCTTTGATCTAGTAGCTTGACTTAGGCAAGGCTTTAGGTTTAGGTGTGGTGCACACTTGGTAAACCTAGCACTAGGCAGCTCAGAGATAGTCCTTAGATCGAGAGGAACCAACTTCGTTTTGGAGCGATCGCGTTTCGACGAAGTTTGGGTGCTCAAAGGGGCACCGGACGCTGCACCGGACGCTCTGTGAGTGCGTCCGGTGAGGTCCTTAGCCGTTAGAACAGTGCCGTGATTAGGGTTAGGCACCGGACGCTAGCACCGGACGCACTGGGTAGCGTCCGGTCCCTTACCCAGGGAGCTTGCAAAGTTCCCCTGAGCACCGGACGCACCGGGTAGCGTCCGGTCCCATGCGCAGGGAGCTTGTAATGTTTTCTCGAGCACCGGACGGTGCACCGGACGCTGAGAGTATAGCGTCCGGTGACCTGTCAGAGTAAAGCGCAGGTAGCCGTTATGTCACACCGGACGCTCGGTGCAGTGCGTCCGGTGCAACATAATGTGCGTCCGGTGACCCCATTTTCTGTGAAAAACGGTTGGCCAAGCTTTGGACTTGGTGGATAGTATTTATACTCCTCCACCTCGTCCATGAGACCTCTCTTGCCCATTTGAACATCAGAGAACCTTGTTGTGGAGCAAGAGAGTTGCAAGAGCCTAGAGAGGATTGAGGTTTGAGTGGTTTCTTGAGAGAATCCTCTTCTAGTGAGTTCCAAGAGTCAAGTGTGCATCCACCACTCTCTAGTGCCTTGTTTGGGTCAAGTGAGAGTTCGTTGCTTGTTACTCTTGGTGATCGCCATCACCTAGACGGTTCGGTGGTGATTGGAGGCACGAAGATCACCCGGAGTTCTTGTGGGTGGCTCGTGTCAAGCTTGTGAGCGGTTTTGGGCGATTCACCGCGACGGAGTGTCGAAGAATCAGCCCGTAGAGAGCACTTGGTCCTTGCGCGGACCAAGGGGGAGCAAGACCCTTGCGCGGGTGCTCCAACGAGGACTAGTGGAGAGTGGCGACTCTCCGATACCTCGACAAAACATCGCCGAGCACTTTCTTCCACTACTCCTTTACTTTCTAGCATTTACTTTGTGTTTTTACATTCTTAGATTTGCCATGCTAGAATAGGATTGGAACTAGGTTGCAAAACTTTTATCCGGTAGCTCTCTAAGTCACACTAGGCACAAGGGGTTGAATTGGAGCTTATAGGTTGCTTAAATTTTTAGAAAAGCCCAATTCACCCCCCCCTCTTGGGCATCTTGATCCTTTCAAAGGAGAAGTACTTGGTTTGGGTAAAATTGCTATCTCAAATGATAACTCCATTTCCAATGTTTTACTTGTAAATTCGTTGAGTTACAATTTGTTGTCCGTCTTGCAACTTTGTGAAATGGGTTACAATTGTCTCTTTACGGATAAGGGTGTGGAAGTCTATAGAAGGGAGGATTCCTCTATTGCATTTACAAGTCATCTAAGAGGAAAACACTATCTAGTTGATTTCACATCAAATAGAGTAAATCTCGAGACTTGTCTAATGGCAAAATCTAGCATGGGCTGGTTATGGCATCGCCGACTTGCCCATGTTGGGATGAGGAACTTGGCCAAACTTCAAAAGGGCGAACACATCCTTGGACTAACAAATGTTTCTTTTGAGAAAGATAGAATTTGCAGTGCATGTCAAGCGGGAAAGCAAGTAGGAGCTAAGCATCCCGTAAAGAACATCGTGACAACCAAAAGGCCCTTGGAGCTGTTGCACATGGATATATTTGGACCCGAGGCTTACCTAAGCATTGGTGGTAACACATATGGTTTTGTGATTGTTGATGATTATTCATGTTACACTTGGGTTTTCTTTTTGCGTGATAAGAGTGAGGTCCAAGGGATTTTCAAGAAGTTTGCAAAAAGAGCCCAAAATGAGTTTGATGTCAAAATCAAGAAAGTTAGATGTGACAATGGGAAGAAGTTCAGGAACACAAACATCGAAGAGTACCTTGATAAAGAAGGAATCAAGCATGAGTTTTCGGTTCCGTATACTCCTCAACAAAATGGTGTTGTGGAGAGAAAGAACCGGACACTCATAGAAGCCGCAAGAGCAATGTTGGATGAATACAAGACTCCAGTGAACTATTGGGCAGAAGCGGTCCACACGACATGTCATGCTATCAACCGCTTGTATCTTCACAAGAAAAGAGAAAAGACCGCCTATGAACTTCTAACCGGTAAAAAGCCCAAGGTGCACTACTTTAGAGTTTTTGGATCCAAGTGTTTCATACTTAACAAAAAATCCAAAAGCTCAAAGTTTGCACCAAAGGTTGATGAAGGTTTAATGCTTGGTTATGGTACTAACTAACATGGATATCGTATTTTCAATGAAACCACCGGTTTGATTGAAATCGCGGTAGACGTGACATTTGATGAAATCGACGGCTCTCAAAAGGAGCAAGTCAATGTTGAGATTGTAGGTAATGAAGCAGCTCCGCACGAAGCTATCAAGAACCTAGCAATTGGTGAGATAAAGCCCATTGAAGATGACAATGAAGAAAGTGTTGTGCATATTGATCATGATACTACCATTCATCATTGTAACACCCCAGGTGTTTGTCTTGCATTTTGGTACTCACATTTCATGAGCATAAGCATCAATTGTTCATATATGATAGTATGAAACATACTTTGATGTTGTGACAAGTGAATGCTTGATGATCCTGCATAATAAAGCTTGTGGGTGTTGATGGTGCTTCATTCACAATGTATCACCTCCATCTCTACATAGGTGATCACTCAAAAAGTTTCATGAAGTTTGGTTTCAAAAGGTCAAATGAAAGGATAAGTTACATGCTTGTTGGAATGACCTTATTAAGTGAACGGAACCTTGGGTTACTAACCTAATCTTGCAATCTTGACCAAATGACTCTAGATGAACTCTACAACAAAATTCATGAAGGGTTCATGTTGAGCTTGTGCCAAGAAAATGCTTTATTTGGTCTAAAACCCTAGTTTGAGCTTTATCAAGTTGCTAATTTGACCAAAGTGAAAGTTTGACTTTGGTACCAGTTATGAGGTTGGACCTTAAATAAAAGTTGTAGTTTTGCTTGTGTAGAACAAAATTTAATTGTCACGAGCTAATTTGATACCTATCCTAGTCAAATTAAGCTCACAAAATTCAACACAGTGCTGTTTTGGAACTCCAGAATTTTGGCTAAGTCCTCAAGGTGTTCAGTTTTAGGTATCCATGTTAGGAGCTTTTTATCTTCCAGCCCTAGCTGAATCAGTACAAGGTCCTTTAGTAAAAGTTGTAGTATAGATTGTATACTACAAACTTTGTTAAAGTGCCCAAGTCTGAATCATCATATAAGCATGTCAAATAATAGTCACAATATTGAATCTGCTATAATTTCCAGCACTTAGAGTTTCTAAGTCTAGGTTTGCAGTTCATCACGTTGGCATTGCGCGTTCTTCAAATTTTCCTAAACAACTTGTTTGGGTCCCAAAATAGAAGTTGGAGTACATCTTGTGGACAAGAGTATACCAAAAGATGACACCAGTTTGACTTCGTTTTGGTCACCAATTTTGAGTTTTGCTAATCATTGTCAATTCATTGACACTCATAGATTGACATCTAATTATCTTCTAATCTGTAACTCTAATGACCATGGCACCTTAATTAAAGTTGGAGAGAAGTCCGAGCTTGGCAAACTTCACTTTCGGCCGATGTCCAAATTTGGCCCAGAAGGGGTCCAAAATCGCGTCCCACTCTGTGTACTCCGGCGCGCGCCACGTGTTCGACAGAATGCCGACGTGGTCGTCATGCAAGGGCAGCACGTCCCACCTCCATGCCACGCGCCCCTGCCCTCTCCTCGTCGTGTTTCGGACTGCTGGGTCGCTGGCGGACATCCCCATCCACTTCCTTGTGCCTTCCTTCGCTCTCCACCGCAGGGACGGGCGCATGTCGGCCATAGCCATGGCTGAGCTCCTGGAGCTCCATGGCCGCCGCTGTTCCTTCTCATCCAAGCGCTCCCACGCTCAGCCAGCACCACCACCGCCACCGCCTCTTCCTCCTCTACAACCAGCGCCCCTCAGCCGAGGTGGAAGACCGCTGGAGTGCCACCACCACTGACCGCCGCCGTCGCCGTCGACATGTGTGCGTGGCCAGGGAGCCACGGGCTATCTCTGGCTGAACCGTGGCCTCCTACGAGTTCGCGCGACGCCCCTGGTGCTCTCCCACCACTTCCCCGTCGCCGACGTGGTGCGAAACCGCCGGAAACAGCTAGGCCGACGAGTCCCCTGCTCCAAATCGCGACCAGGGATTTCGCTTTGAAATTTGACTCAATCCAGGGGGTTTTCTGCACTGTCATAGACTTAGATGAATAGTACTCCGAGGATCTATTTGTTTTGAAGAAACGCTGGAAATTTGAAATTCAATATAAAATCATACAAAAGTCGTAAAATTGCAAATGTGGACTTTTTGGAATCCTTGTGAAATTCTCTATGCAGTAGATCTATAATATGGCATGGTTTAGTTTGAAGTTTTAGTCTTAAAAATAGATTTGTGCAGTCCGGTTTTAATTGCTTGTTAAATTTGTCTTTTTCATAACTGCTGTGTTATTTCCGAAATAAATGTGAAACTATTGTGACATGCTTTTCATATGACATTAGATGTCTGGTAAAAGTTTCATGAATTTAGGCATGATAGATTAAGAGTTATAAAAATAACAAATACCCTGTGTTGCTTTGCTCCTATTCTGAGTGGATCTGCATGTTTATATTGTTTGGCTCAGTTAGGTTGTGAATCATGCCTGGATGAAAATATATGAGTTGTATTACTTTTCATGAGCTTTCCAGCAAGCTAAATAGCATAATTGTTGGTCGAGCATATGTTTAGTTATAGTGGTTTAAAGTACTGTTTCAGTTTCTGTCTAAACCCAGACAGGGATGCATTGTTTGTTATGTAAAACCTTGTTAGTTGTAGATTTAGCTCTAGATGTTTATAACAAAGTTGTTCAAAATTTAGTAAGCTTTCTAGAAAGTATATAACCATAATTTATGGACATGTGAACCTCAAGGTATAGCTGTTTAATGTGGCATGACATATTCTGTCCATGTTTTGAACAGAGATGTCTTCATGGGAATTGATAAATGGTTTATAGTTATAAATAAAAATGTGAAAATGGAAAATGTTGGTCCTGTACAATTATATGATATTGTTGTATCATGTTGACATATAATATGGTCATGTGTTTGAAGAAAATATGATTTGTGCATTTATCTTATTCTCACATGGTTAATTGCAATAGCAATTTGTCTTTTTCATAGATGTTGATATCTTTATTCAAATATAGTGAAATTTATAAAGTGGGCTATGGATAGTGTTTAGAAGCTACTGTAAGTTTGGTGGAATTTATTGAGCACTTTTGTTATATGTTCTTTAATTCACCTTATTATCCAAATAAATTAAGAAATGCATTAAATAAATTTATTTGGTAATGACCACTATGTTTTCTGGTGTTCTTTAGATATGTGCAAACTGTTGGTAACAATGGTTTTGCTCAAATGCATGTTTGAAACATAAGTTAATAATTAATTGTTTGCAATTGTTGTTTCTCGACAGTTTCTGGAACTGTTTGGATTACAATATGTAAATGATGTTTTCTGGGAATCTTGTTTATAGCAAAGTTGTAGACAATTAACCTATCTAGCTTCTGTTAAAATTTGGTAGTATTTGGCCTCGTGGTTTGTGAGTAATGCCTGTTCAAAGTTGAATTCCAGAAATGGCTGGTCTCTGTTTGTGAGAGACAGATTCTGGAACTTTATAATTTCGACCAGCTTAAGTTGAGAATCATGCTTTGATGTCTAAATATCAAATGTAGATAATTTCTTAAGCTTTCCATAATGTCCTAATTCATGTCTTTTGGAGTTGTGTAACTCCAGTTATGATTTATTTTCTCAGCTGCTATTAACAGTCCTAAAAATGGCAGATTCCTTGTATTGCTGTTGCTTGGTATATTGCTATGTATGACTCATGTCTTTAGTAATGGCCAAGTTAGTATACCTGAGACCTAGTGAAACATGTATGCCATGTCTAAGATGTTTAGTGTTACATTCCTTGTTGGCTTAGCATGTTCGTTGTGTAATTATTAAGTTGAGCAATGAGATGTGCTTAAGTGTGTTTAGTGTAACCATGCTCTTGCCATGCTTCTTGTGTGTAATGCTTTGTCTATTGCACTTCCATGTGTTCATGCACTTGCATCTTGCATGTCATCTAGGTACGCTAGATGAACCACGTGAAGGACGTGATGGTGGATCATCCCGAAGATGGAATGATTAAGCAAGTGTTATGATCTTAGATGTCACCAAGACGGAGCAAGCTAACTAATCTGACTCGGTGTCACATTCCAGGCAAGCCCCGGAGCATTATAAGCCTCCTACTTTCTGAAAGTGAATGAGTATATATATGTTATATATGTATTGTTGCATTAAGTATAGTTGTTGGATGAAACCCTTGCTGCATATATACACCCTTCCTTGTCCAGTATATATATAACCTGAATCCTAATTAGTTAGGATCACGTCTATGCTTAGCCATGCTTAGCTCGGTAGAAGCCAGGTGATTTCCTGTCACCTGCAGGATATAGGTGGATTCCAGATCACGGTTGGCTATATTTGCTATCGTGGAAAAGAACCATGTGTTAATAATATGAAAGGAGACCGGGCGGGATGATGATAGTGAAGCAACAAGGCATGGAGGTCTTGGGTGTGGATCTATCCCCGTCTGTGTCGATTAAGGACCGACCGTTGTACATCCTCTTGTCATGTTGAACGCATGCCTAACACTTAGTTGGCCGGATAACTCGTTCCGACCGCGAAGCCGAGTAGTATGACTCAGGCCGGAAGACCGGCAAGTATAAAGTGCGCACTACCGGAGGAAGTGCGGTGTGCGGGGGACCATTGGCGTAAGTCCCAAGGCAGGTGAGTTAAAATTCCTGACCTCCCTGGCAGAGTGGTAGCCCTGGGAGTGCGGCGCTGATCAGAACCGCGATTCCAGAGTCGTACCAAAGGTGACCCATTGGCTCTCCGACGGGGGATGCTTGGGTGAGTGCTAGGAATACCCCTCCAGCTCGATAGGAATCGATTCGAATCGCCGTCTCTCCCGGATAGTGAGAACTTGACAGAGCAGCGGCAAACGTAGCATTCACTAAATAACTTAATGGTTCTATGATGATGATGATCACAGCCTTGATAAACCTGATATGGTTATTATTGATTGATATTAATCAAGTGATTGCTATAGTACAGGTGCTAATCTAGTTGATAGGTTAATGAGAATTAAATGGATGCTAAATAAGAAAGGTTTAACTATTTATACTTAAGCTTTTTATGCAAAATGTTGTCCAACAAGCTCCACTTATATAACAGCCTTACATACTCCTTGGTGTCATTTATTTCTGGTTTATGACGTAAGTCTAGCTGAGTACATTCTCGTACTCAGGGTTTATTCCCACTTGTTGCAGGTTGTGATGTATCATAGCTACTGCAAGATTTGGATGACTCCTACTATAGGGAAGGAGTAAGATCATGGGCATGATCCTTCCTACTTACCTCATCTATGATGCTTTTGTTGGAATGGACCATGGTACTGGCATGTATTTGAAATAAAAGTGAAATTGGTTTCAAATTACTTCGCTTCCGCTATTTGTAAACTTGAGTTGTAATAACCTTATCAAACTCCGATATACTTGAACTACTTGTGAAATACATGTAACGTGTGACTTGTTATGTTGAATCACTACGATCTTGGCTTGTATGTTGGTTGGTTTGAAATCCCTTGTGATTTTGATGGACTACCGGAATTATATGGGCTCAAGTATGATAAATTGATCACTTCGGCGATTGTTTTTGTACTTGTGCTATTATAATTTGGACGGTTCCGTGACAGTCATGGCTCATCCAATGAGCATGGTGAACCTTCCGAATCAAGAATAAATGAAGATGGTGGCAACAATGTGCAAGCCCAACCTCATCTTAACTTTGACCACACAAGTGAAGACAATACTCCTCAAGATCATAGTCTTGGTCTTCCAATAGATCATGGTTATGATGATGAAGAAGATGATGGCCCCATTCAAAGATGAACTCAAGTGCCACATCCTAGAGTACATCAATCCATTCAACGGGATCATCCCGTTGATAACATTTTGGGAAGCATTCGATGAGGGGTAACAACACGTTCTTGTTTAGCAAGTTTTTGTGAATATTACTCGTTTGTTTCTCCTTTGGAACCTCATAGGGTGGAGGAAGCACTTGATGATGAAGATTGGATGATGGCCATGCAAGAAGAGTGGAACAACTTCACATGGAATGAAGTCTGGTCCTTGGTGGAAAGGCCCAACCAAAATGTGATTGGAACCAAATGGGTCTTCCGAAACAAGCAAGATGAGCATGGCGTGGTGACAAGGAACAAGGCAAGATTGGTGGCTCAGGGATTCACTCAAATAGAAGGCTTGGATTTTGGGGAGATCTATGCACCGGTGGCAAGGCTAGAATCCATTCATATTCTACTAGCCTATGCTACCCATCATGATTTCAAGCTATATCAAATGGACGTGAAGAGTGCATTTCTCAATGGCCCACTATCCAAGTTGGTGTATGTTGAGCAACCACCAGGCTTTGAAGATCCCAAGTTTCCAAACCACGTCTACAAGCTCGACAAAGCACTCTATGGGCTTAAACAAGCCCCTAGAGCTTGGTATGATTGCTTAAAGGACTTCCTACTCAAATAAGGATTTGAGATAGGAAAGGCCGATGCTACCTTGTTTACTCGCAAAGTCAATAATGATATATTTGTGTGCCAAATATATGTCGATGACATAATATTTGGTAGTACTAATGAAGATTTTTGTGAGAAATTTATTAGGATTATGACGAACGGGTTTGAGATGTCTATGATGGGTGAGTTGAAGTTCTTTCTTGGATTTCAAATCAAGCAACTCAAAGATGGCACGTTAATAAGTCAAACAAAGCACACCTACGATACGCTAAAGACGTTCTACATGGACAATGCTAAACCCATCAAAACACTGTTGCCAACAATTGGGCATCTTGACCTTGATCAAGGAGGAAAGGACGTCGATCAAAAGGTATACCGATCCATGATTGGATCCCTCCTTTACCTTTGTGCATCTAGGCCCGATATTATGCTTAGTGTGTGCTTGTGTGCAAGATTTCAAGCTAGTCCAAAAGAAAGTCATCTAATGGTTGTTAAGAGAACTTTTCAGTATTTAGTGCACACTCCTAATCTTGGCTTGTGGTATCCCAAGGGCCCCCACTTTCGAGTGCTTGGCTATTCCGATTCGGATTATGCCGGTTGCAAAGTAAGTCGAAAGAGTACGACCGAGATTTGCCAATTTATTGGTAGGTCATTGGTGTCTTGGAGCTCTAAGAAGCAGAACTCCATTGCTTTGTCCACCGCTGAGGCTGAGTATGTGGCAGCTGGTGCATGTTGTGCCCAAATACTTTGGATGAAGCAAACCCTCAAAGACTTTGGTTGTGAGCTAACCAAGATTCCTCTTTTGTGTGACAACCAGAGTGCCATTAAGATGGCAAACAACCCTGAAAACCACTCTCAAACAAAGCACATAGACATTCGGCATCACTTTTTAAGAGACCATGAAGCCAAAGGAGATATCGCACTTCATCATGTGAGCACCGATAAACAACTAGCCGATATCTTCACAAAGCCCCTAGATGAGTCAAGATTTTGAGCTTTGAGGAGTGAGCTAAATATAATTGATTCTCGTAACCTAACTTGATGTCTTGCACATAATTTGGTTGATCTAGGTAGGAGAAAACCTTTGGCAAAAGTTTGTTTGCTGATTTTCAAAACCTAATTTGATATAAATTTCATGGATGACTATGGTTTTGTAATGCTTGCTTGTCATCTAGTCATCATTGGAAGACCCGACGTGCGTCGGGAGTTCCGATGTGTTTGCGGTGCTCGCCCTGCATCGAGGGTTCTAGGTGGAGTTGGGAGTCCCGGCTTGCGTCGGAAGTTCCGACGTGTGTCGGAAGTCCCGATGTAGATCTATCGCGAGCGGTCCAGTCCCTGGTTTGACCATGGCTTGACCTGCCCTTTTTACCCTTGACCGTCCCGCAGTCATTCCCCCCCCCCCCCTCATTTAGTTTCCTCTCTCCCTCCCTCCCCCACGCCTCCTCCTCCTCCCCTAGATCCGCCCCTGCCAGCGCTCCCCACCGGCGTGTTGCTCGGCTGCGGAGCACCCCCGTGCTGCCCCACATAGCTCTCCTCGCTGCCTGGAGCACAGCCGTCCTCGCTGCTCCGTGCGTGGTGTGCGTGCCCCGGCCAGCTTTTCTCCTCGGTCCTCATCTCTGCTTCATCGCGCATCCCTCTCTTCCCCCTCAGGTGTTTTCTCTTCTCTCCTTTCTTCCCTCGTAGGCTTGCATTGGAGTTTTCTGTGACCGCTCGTGTCGGGGGTTCCGACGTCTATCGGGAGTTCCGACTGTCGGGACTCCCGGCTCCTGCCGAAACTTCCAACCCCGAGGTCATGTGCTCCATCGCTTGCTCCACTCCATCTTGTTCTATGTCTATCTTTGTTTTTGTCTAGCGCCTTAGTTGCCCTTATCGTGTCTCGCAATGATGACTCGTGGAAGCCCTTCTCGCCATGTTGAGAAGAGGTCCAAGACCAACCAGGACCGAGCCGCTGCACCCCACACCAAAGCCGCTCTTCCCCGAGCTGGTGTTGGCGGCTCTCGCCGTGCCGCTGCCCGTGCTTCTAGGCAGGGCCCGTCGGCTCCTATGGTAGCGCCCCCTCCGTCCTCGCACAGGGCTCCTGATCCCACCACGCGTGACATCGAGGTTGATCCTGAAGAAGTGGAGCTGGAGCGTGTTGGATGGACCCTTACCGCTCATCTTCGATCACCTTACGACGGGCCGGAGTGTCCTGTCTCTGAGCTTGTCCCTTTTGACTCTCCGGCCCCCGCCGCGCGGTGCCCCGATATCGCTCCTAACGTTGGTGGCTGGGCTCCTCCTCGTCCTATTGATTTCCGCCACAACGTCCGTGACATCAGGTCCTTCTGGAGCCGCAATCTTTATGGTGAAGATGAAAAAGATCTCTGTTTTAAGTATCGCTTTTGGCACTACTTTCATTTCTATTACTATGATTCTATTCTTTATTGCAAGTCTCTTGAGAAAAGGAAGCCTCCGGTCATTCAAATGAAGTACATCATCGAGTATTCCCTTTCATCCACATTCAAAGACCAAGAGATTTGGCAAATGGTGGATGACTTGTGCAACATGGGTCTCTCTGAGTTGATGGAGTTTCACAAGAACTGGAACAATGAGGTCATTATGCAGTTCTATGCCTCCTACTTTCATGAGACAGACTGCGAGAGTGACACTGATGTTATTCACTAGACCATAGAGGGTCGCCACTACAAGGTAGACTTTGTTACCTTTGCTCGCTTGCTTGGTTTCAATGGTCATGATCGCCGTGCAGCTGAGATCACTGATTATGAGGATGTGGCTATGTCTGAGTACCAGTTTATGTATTTGGAGGGTTTTCCTACTGATGGACAGACTGTATATTTGAAGCCCTATTACTATGTGCTCAACAACATTCTCTGGCAGATCTTGTACCCCAAGGAAGGGGACTCTACTTTTCTTCAGGATGATTCTCAAAAGGTTTTAGCTCGTTTTGGGGATGACTTCTAGAAGTTCTTGGTCAGCCGATACATCTGGAACAAGATTCATGATGCCTCTGAGGATCCAGTCTGGAACCTTCCATGTGCTCCATACATCATGCATATCATTCAGCAGGTTTCAGCCATTTGTTTTCCTTCTAATGGGTCTAATCACAAGGTTCTGAGATTGGCAAATCGGGTATCGGTCCAAGTTGCTAGGGCTTTTAAGGCCCATGGTGCAGCTCCTCCTCGCCGTGGTCGTCCTCCTTCTGCTCGTTCTCGTCGTGCTGCTCCTTTGCCTCCCACTGTTTCCCACTCCACCAGTTCTTAGCCTCTCTCCTGCTCTGGCAAAGGCAAGAAGCCCAGCATGTTCAAGTTTCTCAAGACCTATATGTTTGGACAGTGTTGTGCTAGTGCTCAGCGGCAGCATGATATTCAGGAGAGGCTCTATCATCTTGAGCAGCAGGCTGGTGTTGTCTCCTCGCCTCCTCCTCCGTTTCTGCCTCCTCGTGATCCTCTTGCTCTTTATGATGAGGCTTGCCAAGCCTATCACGATGAGGCCTCTTCTCACCCTCATGGCAAAGGTGAGGCTTTGATCTTTCATGTAATAAGCTAGATGTTTCTAGTAGGCTTAAAAACCTCTTAGTTTGCGTTTTCTATGTCTCGTGGTGGCACTATGTGATGGACAGCTTTATATATTTTGTGTGAGTTGGATGATTGTAGGACAAGTTGGTTAATCATTAATCTATCTACTTTGTTTACTTGTCCTTGTCTCTTTTGTTTGGTTGATGATTGAGGCTTTGTGATGGCCATGTACTTAAGGTCTATCTTGATTTATTGGCCATTCTTTTCTCTCCACTTTGTTGTGTGAATATAAACTGTCATATTGCATATTCTTTCACGGATATATTCTTGTTCACACTTGTTGCACCCCACGGACTGCAAAATTTAGGGGGAGCTTGTTCTTTGATGTATGATTCTTGAGTGATGATAATCACCATTGGAATTCAAACTCATGCATACATCAAGGGGGAGCTCTGTTGACAGTTCTTAAGTATCAATTTTAATTATCAAATAAACAAGGGAAAGGACCAATATACAAACAACACCTAGAATTAGGGTTTGATCTGACAGAATTCCATGCGTTTTGTTGTTTATCTATTTCTGCAGGGGGTTATCACGAAATAAGGAAGAAAGGCCCACATGTCGGGATTACATAGAGATATTAACGCACCGTGCAATTTTCTACCATCTAGAAGACTCCAGAAGCCATGGAAACGAACGTAAAGGCGATCGGGCCCGGGGGCAGGGCGCCCGCCCTCCTGAAAGGATCTAATTGGCCTAGAGGGGGGTGAATAGGCGTATCTTAAAAACCTGAAACTCAAAAGCTCAAGTTGCGGAAGTTAAATGCCTGCCGGTACTACCGACAGTTTGGGCCGGTACTACCGGTGTAAGACAGCCAGTACTACCGACGCAACTGTTGGTACTACCGACGCCCGATGAGAGCTACGAAGTCAGAGTAGATTGAGTTTTGATTTCAGATCTGAGAGTTACCCCACTCTCCTAGATGTAGTAGAGGATGATGTTGAAGTTCCCTTGGCTCGGTTCTTCTCCAAAACGTAGATCGGCCCTTGTTCACCTATGAAAGGGAGTAGAGAGGAAGAACACGAAGAACATAAGAACAAGGGTAGTCGATGCTACCTCCACAACAAGGCAATATATTTTTCCCGAGCTTCGGCAATCCCCACGAAGGAGTTCCTACGTCCCTGTTGTTGAGGTGACCATGAAGGTCCGACCACTTAGGTCTCCTCCCTCAAGCAACCCCACACAGGTTAGCTCAAGATTTCCACTAAGAATCAAAGGGATATACAAACACTTCGGGGTGCTCTCACAAATGAATCAACACGGGCAACCATGAAGAACGCCTAGCCGGCTAGGTTTCCAAGAACCCAACAGTAATAAATGCAAACCAAATCGGCAAGACGAAGAATCCAAGTGCTCAAGTCACAAATCGAAGCTCCCAACTCTCTAATCTCACTTCTCTAGCTCGAATCTCTCAAGGAGTGAAGTCTAGGAGCAAAGAGTGAGAGAGAGTGGGTGAGACAAAGCTTGGAGACTGATTGCTCAGATGTAGAGTTGAAGGAATGGGAGAGCTAACGGTCAGAAATGAGGGAAGAGCTATTTATATATAGGTCCTGAACAACTGCAGGTACTACCGGGGCAACCACCGGTACCACCGGCTACCTCAGATCTAACGATAAGAAGTCTCTAGGATTTGCGAGAAATAAGCCTACCGGTACCACCGGGCTTTTGTCGGTACTACCGACCATTGCCGGTACCACCGGTGGAAGGCCGGTACAACCGGCAGTTCAAATCTCCGCAACCAAGTTAGCGCAGATTTGGCCTGCCGGTACTACTGGTGTTTCACACCGGTACTACTGGTGCTGGCCGGTACCACCGGCCCGAGCCCGGTACTACCGGTAGTTTATTTTCTTGCAAAACTCAGGGGAAAGGCTGGCACTGCCGGTACCACCGGCCCTGAGGGTGGGTACTACCGGCTCACCCTGGTAGAGAAGAAATTTCCTAGTGCTTCGTGCATGCAAGTGTGTCTCTCAAGCGCAAGAAGTAAATTGACCTGAGCACCCTTATCCTCATCTTACGAACTTGATTTGCATCCCTCTTGATAGTGCGGCATTTCCTATAACTCAAACAAAGAATAAAAACTTTGTAGCCACTTGAGTCGAAACACCGTTCATCCATTAGAAATTTAAGGGTGCTATAATTCACCGAATGTTTTTGTTCAATTCCATCAATGGACTAACACCTGTAGATTATGCTCGATAAACATGTTAGTCCCTAATTTGCTTGTCATTAATTATCAAAACCCACAACAGGGGCGAATGCACTTACAAACTCCCCCTTTTTGGTAATTGATGACAACCAACTTAGGCTTATAAAAATTGAAAGAATTGAAGCTTTTGAATTCCAACAATTCAAGTTGAGCTCCCCCTTAATGTATGCATTGGATTCAGAATTTCAAATCTTGATTAGAATCAAGATGGCATACATTAAGAACAAGCTCCCCCTAAATTTTGCAATCCGTGGGGTGCCTAAGTGTGTGTGAGATAATAAAGTGTGATGCATATGACAAGATATATCACAAAGAATAAAAAGAAAGAACTTGAATGGTTATGCAAGAAAGAAAAGGACTTAGCTTATCATAACCATTCATAAACAACATTGCATCAGCACAATCCCAAAACAGCTAACACAAGCAGGATATAATAACGAAGCAAAGGTGTTTAGCTTACAATCAACCATCACACACACAAAGTTTAAGTTTACCACATGGTTCACCACACGATAATCCTAATACCAAGCCTAATACCATATGAGATAAGCCTAACACTCCCCCTTTGGCATCAAATGCCAAAAAGGGTAGGCTTCATGAAGCTCTAAGGGGCAAAGGCAGTAGGTGAACTACTCAACAATATCATCATCATCACCACCACCACCTTCACTGAAAGCCCTGTTACTGCTCAAACTCAGTGTCACGCCGCACCTCATCATCCTGTGCTGCACCATTGCTGCTAGCATCTGTTGTTGGCGCTTTCCCTTTTGCTTGGACTTAGCATATATACGTCTGACATTCCAGTCCAGGTGCTTGTTGTCTTGCTAGAATGTAAAGCCAGTGACTTGCTTAATGATATACATGAGATACCGAGCATAGAGGAAGGACTAGTTGGAGGTCTAGGAACCCTCCTCATTGTGATGCCACAAGAGATCTGTCACACTGAACCTCTTCTTAAGCCCAAAGCAAACAATGATGGTTGGAGCAGGATTCTGAACTGAAGTAGCATCACCAACCTTTGGGTTAATAGTAGCACGGAGCAAATTGTTGAGCACATAGAAATAGGGCTTTAGACCTTCTGTCTTACCATTTGCCTTAGTCTGATCAACATTAGGCTGCTTCAATGAAATCAGCCCTGCCCACACCATTTGGATAATGACCATATAAGCTAGGAGCATCACAGTCATGGTGATCAAACCTAAGAAGGTGGGAGAACTAGCGGTAATCATAGTGGCAGTGAAGGCCCTCAGTCATCTAGTGAAGTATCTTGTGCTCTACATCAATATAAACTGTGGCCCAAAACTGACAAATAACCTCTGTGTTCTAGTTATGCTTGAATGTCATAAGTTGCAGGAGGTCAAAAACCAGTGAGCAGAAATTCTAAAGGAGGTGAACCACATAGTGTGCTCAAACCAACTCAAATTTGTCCAGATTTCATGAAGCCATTACATAACTATGGACACATTTGAGCTGTGAAAAATAGATTTTGAAAGATTTACACAATTTTTCACAAGAGTTTTTGCCTATTCGAATACACACATGCACACACTAAGCATAATATCAGGCCTAGATGCACAAAGGTAAAGCAGAGATTCAATCATGGAATGATATACCTTTTGATCAATGGCCTTGTCGTCTCCATCAAGGTTAAGATGTCCGGTTGTTGGCATTGGTGTCTTTATGGGTTTGGCCTTGTCAATGTCAAACTTCTTTAGTATGTCGGTGGTGTACTTGGTTTGACTTATGAACGTCTCGTCTTTGAGTTGCTTGATTTGAAATCCAAGAAAGTATGTCTACTCCCCCATCAAGGACATCTCGAACCTCTTGGTCATGATCCTACTAAATTGCTCACTGAAGTCTGCATTAGTACTACCAAATATAATGTCATCGGCATATATTTGGCATAAAAAAATATCATTATTGACTTTGCGAGTAAATAAAGTGAGATCGGCCTATCCAATCTCAACCCTTGTTTGAGTAGGAAATCCTTGATACAATCATACCAAGCTCTAGGGGCTTGTTTAAGACCAAAGAGTGCCTTGTTAAGCTTGTAGACGTGGTCGGGATGATGTGGATCTTCAAAACCCAGCGGTTGCTCCACATACACAGTTTTAGAGTGGGGGCCATTGAATAATGCACTTTTCACATCCATTTGAAATAACTTGAAATCATGGTGAGCAGCAAAGGCAAGTAATATATGAATAGATTCAAGCCTAGCTGCAGGTGCGTAGGTCACCCCAAAATCCAATCCTTTGATTTGACTAAAACCTTTGGCTACCAATCGTGCCTTGTTCCTTGTGACCAGGCCATACTCATCTTCTTTGTTACGAAAGACCCATTTGGTACCTAACACATTTTGCTTTGGTCTTTCCACCAAGGACTAGACTTTATTCTTAGTGAAGTTGTTTAGCTCCTCTTGCATGGAAATCACCCCATCTGGGTCCTTCAAAGCATTCTTCACCCTGTTTGGCAACATCGAGGAGACAAAAGAGTAATATTCACAAAAACCAACTAAACGAGAGTGTGTTGTTACCCCTCGTTGTGTGTCTCCCAAAATGCTATCAACGGGATGATCCCACTGGATGGAGTGATGAAATCTTGGGTGAGGCACTGCTGTTCTTGTTTGAATTAGACCATCATCTTCATAGTCTTGGTTGATTGGAGAATCAAGATCTTGACTGTCTCGACCACCACCTTGGTTGGGTCTTGAGCTTGTGGTGGATCTTGACTAGCTTGTTCCCTTGAGTCATGACCTCTTCTTGAAGTGGAAGTATCATCATGGGCATTGGTTGACCCATGATGCAAGTTTGGATCATGAGGAATTTGCATATGTGCATCATCTTTTTATTCTTCAACGGGTTTCACTTCACCGGTAGCAAGCTTTTTGATCACTTGATGAGATGGTTCTTCTTCACCTAAAATTTCAGCATTGACTTGCTCCTTTTGAGAGCCATCGCTTTCATCAAAAGTCACGTCTACCGCTATTTCAGTTTGAGCGGTGGTCTCAGCCATGTTCGTTAGTACCATAACCAATTAAGAAACCTTCATCAACCTTTGGTGAAAACTTAGAGCTTTTGGATTTCTTATTGAGTATGAAACACTTGCATCCAAAAACTCTAAAGTAGTCCACCTTAGGCTTTGTACCGGTTAGAAGCTCGTAGGTGGTTTTCTTCCTCAACTTGTGGAGTTACAAGTGGTTGATAGCATGACATGATGTGTTGATGGATTCTGCCCAATAGTCTTTTTTCTGAAATCTTGTATTCATCCAACATTGCTATTATGGCTTCAATGAGCGTCCGGTTCTTCCTCTCCACAACACCATTTTGTTGTGGAGTGTATGGAACCGACAACTCATGTTTGATGCCTTCTTCATCAAGGAAAGCTTCAATGTTGGTGTTTCTAAACTCTATCCCGTTGTCACTTCTCACTTTCTTGATCTTCACTTCAAACTTATTTTGAGCTCTTATTGAAACCTTCTTGAAGATCCCTTGGGTTTCACCTTTATCTCTCAAAAGAAACACCCAAGTGAAGCGAGAAAAATCATCAACAATTACAAAACCATATTTGTTACCTCCAATACTTATATAAGCATTGGGTCTAAATAAGTGCATGTGAAGTAACTCAAGTGGTCTTTGATGTAGTCATGATGTTCTTAGTGGGATGCTTGTCTCCAACTTGCTTTCCCGCTTGACATGCACTGAAAATTCTATCTTTCTCAAAAGAAACATTTGTTAGTCCTAGGATGTATCCACCTCTTTGAAGATCGGCCAAGTTCCTCATCCCAACATGAGCTAGACAGCGATGCCATAACCAGCCCATGCTAGATTTTGTCACTAAACAAGTCTTGGACCCCACTCTACTAGATGAGAAATCAACTAGATAGAGCTTGCCCTTAAGTTGACCCGTAAAAGCAATATAGGCATCCGACCTTCTAGAGACTTATACACCCTTATCCGTAAAGAGACAATTGTAACACTTCTCACAAAGTTGTGAGATGGACAACAAATTGTATCCCAACGAATTCACAAGTAATACATTTGAAATTGAATTATCATTTAAGAAAGCAATTTTACCCAAACCAAGGATATCTCTGTTACTATTGTCACCAAAGATAATCCTTTCACATGCAACTTGATTTGGTTGAAAGGAGGTGAACATGTTCTTCTCTCCGGTCATATGATTGGTGCATCCATTATCAAGCACCCATTTTGGTCCACCGGAGGAGTATTCCTACAACACGAGATTAAGCTGTTGTTTTAGGTCCCGAGATGGGACCTAGGGGGTTAGAAATATAAGACTTGGGCACCCAAACACTCCTTAAGATTTGTCTCTTCTTAAGGGCACCCGCATACTTCACAACAATCTTGCCATCCTTGTCCCAACAACACATGTAATCACAAATGTGATTGCGTGAAATAGGCACTTGTTGCTTGGGCACCTCCACTTGCTTCTTCTTGATGTTCTTGTTGTTTGTAAGTGGAATTGTAGGAGTAGCAATATTGTTCACCTTGTCAATAAGGTCAACAAGAGGCACACTCTTGTTGAACTTCACACAAGCCACCCCATTTATCATGTTTCTTCCATTGGCCTTACCATTATACCTATTGTAACCGAGGCCATCGTTGATTATGGGGTGCCTTGATGCCTTGAACACATTTGCTGGTTGCTTGTCCTTGCACTTGCAACCAATATTGACAATTGTATTTAATCTTTGGATCTCCTTGTCCTTCTTTGCTAGCTCAACAAGGTTAGTAACACAAGCATTTATGTCAACATTTAAGCATCTTTCACAGCTTTTATTTGTTGAAGCTTTGGAATCCTTGGAAATGGTAGAGGAGCTAGTCCAAAGCTTGTCATAGTTTAGTTCAAGCTCATGATATTTAGTTGTCAAGCTTGTAAGGCTCTCTTGAGCCAAACTATGATCATTCTTTAGGCTAGCCAAAGAGTCATTAAGTGAAGAATGTCCCTTAGACAAATGATCATTAGCATCTTTGGCTAAAGACAATTCTACACTCAACTTATCAGCCCTCTCCTTTTCCTTGGAGAGACATGCTTCAAGTCCTTGGTTCTTCTCCCTTTCCTCTAGGAGCAACTCCCCTTGCGACTCAATGCATGACTCAAGCTTATCTTTAGCATATATTAGCTTTAGGATTTTAGTTGTAGCAGCTTTACCATATTTCTTAATGAGATTTGATGCATAGTTTTCATCATCTTCATCATCACTATCATATTTACTAGTGGTGTGAGTGGTAGAGTCAAATTGTACCTTATCTCCTCTTTCCACGAGACATGTAGGAGTGTCATGGTCGTCGTTGGAGAGGTTGGCGAAGAGTCTAGGTGATGAAGAAGTGTGGGTGAAGAGAGAGGTCGATGATGCATTGTTGGTGAAGATGTTTGTTGAGGAAGATGCCTCTTGTATGGCGAGGGCAGCCATACTCTTCTTCTTATTATCATTGTCATCATCACTGTCACTATTGGATTGCCATTCTTGGCCTAGATGTGCTTCACCTCTCTTCTTGTCCTTATACTTCTTGTCACCTTGCTCATTGTATCTTGACTTCTTCTCTTTGTTAGGACAATCGGCCGCAAGATGGCCGGTGTCACCACACTCATAGCAAAACCTCTTCTTGTATGGCTTGTTTCCTCCATATCTCCTCATATTATCTTTCTTCATTCTCAAGTAATTTTTGTAGTTTCCCACTAGCATAGCTTGCTCTTTATCAAGATCATCATTATCATTATGCTTATGCTCACAACACCCTTTGTTACAATGACTTGAATCACTTCCATGTGATGCTCTGAGTGCAATGCTGTTTCTTTGATTCATTGCTTCCTTAGCTTCATCATCCAAGACTTCATGATGCATCAACTTTGCAAGCATCTCTTGAGGTGTGATCGTGTGGTAATTGTCTTTCTCCATAATGACGGAGGCAAGCATATTGTTCTTTTTGTCTATACACCCTACATATCTTTCTTGCTGCAGAGTTGTCATCCCATGTTGTTGCTCCAAGTGCTCTAATTTGGTTGATCAAGGACATGAATCTATCAAACATGGCCTTTGTTGTTTCTCCCTCAATCATGCAAAAATTCTCAATCTTACTTTGTAAGAGTTCAATGTTTCCAACTCTTACGCTTTTATCTCCTTCAAATAACACCTTCAAAGTGTCCTAGATTTGCTTTGCATTAACCATACCATTTACTTTGTTGTTGTCCTCCAGAGTGAGGCATTGCAAGATCAAGGTGGCTACCATTGCATTTAGGTGAAAGTCTCTCTCATCTTCAAGTGTCCACTCATTTGGATCTTGCGGCGGATTTAGTCCAATGTCCACCACTTCCCAACATCTTGCGGCTATGAGATGTAGCTTCATCCTATGAGCCTAATCGGTGTACCTTACACCATCAAATGGAGGTGGTTTTCTAGGATTGATCATTGACAAGGTTGGATTCTTGCTTGAACCACCACAGTCAAAGCTAGCTTTGTTGTAGTTCCTTGATGTTTTGCTACTATCTTCATTTTCATCTTTGCTACCCGATTCATGATTCTTTTTGCCTAGGGGCTCTCTCATCTTGTCAAGCTCTGCTTGCATCTTCTGCATTTGCTCTTGTTGCTACAGCTGCAAGGATGCAGTGATCTGTGCTGTGATTTGATCAACAATTTGCTTTTGTGCTATTGGATCCATCTTGGCCAATGTTGCTCCTCACGCGGTGAAGCGTTTGTACGAGGAACCTTGCTTTGATACCAATTCAAAGGATCTGATTGGCCTAGAGGGGGGGTGAATAGGCGTATCTTAAAACCTGAAACTCAAAAGCTCAAGTTGCGGAAGTTAAATGCCTGCGGGTACTACCGACAGTTTGGGCCGGTACTACCGGTGTAAGACAGCCAGTACTACCGACGCAACTGTTGGTACTACCGACGCCCTATGAGAGCTATGAAGTCAGAGTAGATTGAGTTTTGATTTCAGATCTGAGAGTTACCCCACTCTCCTAGATATAGTAGAGGATGATGTTGAAGTTCCCTTGGCTCGGTTATTCTCCAAAACATAGATCAGCCCTTGTTCACCTATGAAAGGGAGTAGAGAGGAAGAACACGAAGAACACAAGAACAAGGGTAGTCGATGCTACCTCCACAGCAAGACAAGATATTTTTCCCGAGGTTTGGCAATCTCCACGAAGGAGTTCCTACGTCCCTGTTGTTGAGGTGACCACAAAAGTCCGACCACTTAGGTCTCCTCCCTCAAGCAACCACACAGGTTAGCTCAACATTTTCACTAAGAATCAAAGGGTTATACAAACACTTCGGGGTGCCCTCACAAATGAATCAACACGGGCAACCACGAAGAACGCCTAGCCTGGTAGGGTTCCAAGAGCCCAAGAGTAACAAATGCAAACCAAATCGGCAAGACGAAGAATCCAAGTGCTCAAGTCACAAATCGAAGCTCCCAACTCTCTAATCTCACTTCTCTAGCTCGAATCTCTCAAAGAGTGAAGTCTAGGAGCAAAGAGGAGAGAGAGTGGGTGAGACAAAGCTTGGAGACTTATTTCTCAGATGTAGAGTTGAAGGAATGGGAGAGCTAACGGTCAGAAATGACGGAAGAGCTATTTATACATAGGTCCTGAACAACTGCCGGTACTATCGGGGCAACCATCGGTACCACCGGCTACCTTAGATCTAACGATAAGAAGTCTCTAGGATTTGCGAGAAATAAGCCTACCGGTACCACCGGGCTTTTGTCAGTACTACCGACCATTGCCGGTACCACCGGTGGAAGGCCGGTACCACCGGCAGTTCAAATCTCCGTAACCAAAGTCAGCGCAGATTTGGCCTGCCGGTACTACCGGCGTTTCACACCGGTACTACTGGTGCTGGCCGGTACCACCGGCCCGAGCCCGGTACTACCGGTAGTTCATTTTCTCGCAAAACTCAGGAGAACGGCTGGCACTGCCGGTACCACCGGCCCTGAGGGTGGGTACTACCGGCTCACCATAGCAGAGAAGAAATTTCCTAGTGCTTTGTGCGTGCAAGTGTGTCTCTCAAGCGCAAGAAGTAAATTGACCTGAGCACCCTTATCCTCATCTTACCAACTTGATTTGCATCCCTCTTGATAGTGCGGCATTTCCTATAACTCAAACAAAGAATAAAAACTTTGTAGCCACTTGAGTCGAAACACCGTTCATCCATTAGAAATTTAAGGGTGCTATAATTCACCGAATGTTTTTGTTCAATTCCATCAATGGACTAACACCTGTAGATTATGCTCGATAAACATGTTAGACCCTAATTTGGTTGTCATTAATTATCAAAACCCACAACAGGGGCGAATGCACTTACACCTCCCCCCTAGGGCGCCCGCCCTGGAGTTGTAACCAATCCCATCCAACTTCGCGGATCACGCTCCACCGACCTAAAGGATCAAGGATAACCATTCAATCAATGTCGGTTTGATCCGACGGCCCATGTTCACCTGAGGGGACTATATAAGCAGACCCCCTAGCCCTTGGAGGAGAACAAGTTCATCATAGAGTTGAGCGGAGCCCTCGAAGGATAACCTCTCCTCTAAATAGACTTAGGGCTCAGCATCTAATGTGAGTAGACTAGATCTACTAGATTGAGAGAGATAGAGTGGAGGTGTAGATCGGAGGAAGCCCGGCCTGTCGATGTCTACTCCGAGGTTGTACGTGCGGGATCAAGTTCTCCTAACCTGAAGCTTGCTCCTAGGATTCTTCAGTATTTCGACTTCTAAATACTAGTAAGTTCTTGTTTTATTGTTCTTTGGTTTATGAGTTTACTTTAATCTCTTCACGTAGAGTTTAGAGTAATCATCTCTAGCGTAAACGTGGTGTTTGGGCTAGGATACTTATAGATATCCCCTGACTAGCTGGACCGTGGTAGTAGCGAGGAACGTGACATTTCCGAGTTACCTTTGCAGCCCATATCCCGTTAGTAGGATCGATATGGTTTATAGGTGCGGGTTGAACATCCTCTGTCGTGTCTAGATTCTGTGAGCCTCCCCAATAGAACAGTAGATTATCCTTACCAAGGTTAGAAAGAGATTACGGTTGCAGTCTTCTCTATACATCGCTCACATCGAGAAACATTCTTTGTAGCCTAAAGGTTAGTAGTAATATACCAGGTTAGTCAGATGCACCCTTTCTCCAGTGGTAAAAATATAAATACGATAACTCTGGATAACCTCCTGGGTGAAATGCTCATCGATATCCGTGCGCTTGCGGATCATTTCCTGATTACGTTACCAAATATCAACAAGCATTTCTGGCGCCGTTGCCGGGGAGAAAGACGGTTTGCTGAGATAACTTTAAGTTTTGCTATTATCTTGTATTATACTTTTATACTTTTATTCTTTTATCTTTTTATCTTTATGGATAACTTAAATTCCAAACCTATTATTGAATTCTTTGCACCTTCGGAGACCACCCATAGACCATGGGAGTCAACAAGTCCTGCCCCTAATTATGATCTGTGTCTGGAGTTGATTGCAATAGGTCAAAATCAACCCTTTTCTATAGCCGAGGTCCTATATTTTAATCAAGAAGATAATGCACTTTTAGCTACACCTAGGGAATCTGTTAATCTTTCTATAAATTCTGGTTTAGACCTAGCCCTACAAGACCATGTTTTTTCTCGATATTTTCACATTGGTCTTAATCATATAACCTTTGGTAGAGTCTTTCTTTCTTTATCTATTAGTAAAGGAAGGTATGTCTTCATTTGGGGACATCGTTTTTGCACTAGTCTTCATAAAAAATTCCTAGAGATAGAGAAGGAATCATCTCCCAGACAAGGAAAGGAAGTTTCAATAGCCGATTTCCAAACATTCCAATCCCATGATTCGGCTATCCAACCCATCCTTAAGCTTAATAATTTCTACTATGCTCTTTCTCTTGAACCTCCCGATAATCCTATGAATCTCTCTAGACATCCCATGCATAAGAGTCACCAAGACCACAAGGAGGATCGAGAAGAGCAACATCAATGGCTAGAGGGCATTAAAAATCCATGTGCTATCACCATTAAATGGATGGATAAAACAAACTTGAGAGACCATCCTAGAAGAATTTTAACCATTCATGAAGAATCATCCTTGGAGTTTGAAGATGAGAGAAACAACAGTGAGCATGGAAGTTATTTCATAAATACCTCACCAAATCCTTGCTCATATAAAACATCTCCTCAATCAATTGGTCTCTCCAACATCACCACATTTGAGATCTCCAACCCTCTCTTCCTTTCTATTTATAACAACTTTAAAAGAGCGGTTGTCGATGCATATGTCTATAATAAATATTGCAGATCTCGTTGAGTTAATTGATGGTTTCCCAAGGACAAGCTTAGTGTCCTAAAACAAGCACTTATCAGATCGTAACATGAACTTCTAATTATTTGCAACATTGCCTTGTGTATTGAGCATATAAAGATAATTATAGAAATATTCCTTCGGGTATTCTTGCCACTAACCTTTCCAGGATTGGAGCAAGAAGATCCGAGGAATGACAAGCGCAAGGTATGACCAACCAATCATCATGCAACATTGAATTAAATTCATCAAATCTTGAATTTTGCAAAATTCAAGCTTGGGGGAGTACTTTACATAAAAACATCATTTGCCATGTTGCTATGTTGGTTGTCCTTACCTTTGTGACATGCTCAATTTGTTAAACACTAATCACACTACTTCATCTCCACTTGAGTAGATCTCTATAAATGCCATCATGCTACCTTTGTTTATCCTAGTAAGTGTTGGTTTGGAAGTACTCGACATACTTCCATTGGCATTTAAATTAAGCATGGTGCTTAGGTTAAATAGCCTTCCTTAATCTGATTAGACATGGAGTCTAGTTTGGTTACTGAACTAAAAATTGCTTGAGTAGGCATTGGTATATTTTGTCGGACTAACCCCTACAGGAAAACTTTCAATATTAACCTGGGAAGTCCTGAGCTACAAGCTCATTGGAGATAAAGGAGACACATGAAATTTAACGACTTGCACAAGGAAGACATAGCTCATTCATCATAAAGAGATGATCCATGGAGGGTGCCACAAACACGATGCACAACCCTAAAAAAGGAAAGCTTCCACAAGGTGATACTATACCATCACTCTTCAAGTAAGGTAACATCTTAAGGTACGTGACTATCGCTTTTATAAGCTTCTCCTTGGTTCTGGCATTCACATAAATAAAGAGACAAAAATGTATGATTTATAACTCTAAATTAACCAACCTAATTAATTCAACATGTTTAGCTCTTTAATCTTTGTTCTTAGTACTACCTTCGTGATCCCACACTCCTAATCATATAAGCTAATATGTTGCACATTCAATCTCTAGAAAATATAAACAAAACATAAATATAGATAGATTATCTTTCCATTAGGTTGAGCCATCTGATCTGACAAATGCTACACTCATGATCCATCAACTTTGTCTTGCTCACTATGCTTAAGAATTAGAGAAAAACAAATACACTTTTGGTTCTGTTGGTGTTTTCCGCCAACAGAGCCCATGCACTTGATCCCTGCCTTGTTTCTATGAGCAGGACACATTTTGAGAAACGTGAAGGAATTTTACAACTCCCAGACTCCACGAAGTGAAGGACCTGGATCTACGAGCACAAACACACTGAGCAGGATATTGCCAACACCGCACTTTGAACTGCTGGGCAATCAAAGAATATAGGTGACACCGTATCAAGAAGTGCAGACGTCAAGGTCCACACCTAATCAAATGATGCACATAAAGGATGAAGACAGTGAGAAGTCTTGTCCAAAAGATTTAAAACTTTGGATCCTTGTCGGAGGAGGTCTAGATCGTCGACTCAAGTCACCTTTCTTGATCAAGAAGGATGACCCTGGTGTTCCAAGCATTGAGTGCACAATCAACAGATACTCTTTTTAGAAGACACTCTACGACACCGGATCTAATGTCAATATAATGGCCGCAGTCACTTATCAGCTCCTGCATGGAACCATGCCCCTACAACCAATATATATTCAGCTCCAGATGATTTTCAGATCATTGACATGGGAGAAGACGAGTACGATCCACCCATTATCCTTGGAAGACCGTTTCTCAACACTATCAAAGCCATCATCTATATTGGAATCAGAGAAGTCCACATACACTTCTCCTCTAAGAAGGTACACCACTATTTTACTGACCCTAACTATATAGTTGAAGACTCTAAGCTAGTCAGGACAAGAAGAAGACAACGCAACCGCAACTAGAGAAGGCAAATCATCAAGGATGGATGGGTAGATTACGAAGGAGAAGTGACAAGGTCTGAAGACATATAGCTTGAACAGAACTATCCTGAGGAGACCGTAGCACCAAGTCAGGTGTGGAGAGAGAAGATAGTTACACACGAAGAGGAGGCGCCGCCGGAACCACCAACTATGCCATCCAGTGAATCCCAGGACGACTGAGAAAACAGAGAGTCACGTTCGGAGGACTTAAAAACAACGAACGCCTTGCCAAGAGGTAAACTTGGTAGTTATCCTTTTCCATTCAATAGTTTGCTTAGTTAATCAGGTTCATGCTATCTTGAAAAGAAAATAAAAATGTTAAAAAAATAGTAAGCCCCATGTGAGTATGCTCATGGCATAAAACCCATTGGTACATTCACTGTGGTGAAATATGTTTTCATCTTACAATAAAAATATAAAAATAATAAGTGCATGATCCAGCTAAATAAATAACATTTATTGAGGAGGCTCAACATGATAAAGGCTAGATATTTATGCTAACACTTAACTAGTTCCACGAAGCTTTGTTGTCTATTTGAGCTCCATAGAATTCAAGGATAAAAGAAGACTAAGAGACGGAGGACATCCTAATCGTTGTCAGGGTGCTGCCGACTTTCAAATACACCTCCATCACCTGCTAGCTACATCAGAAGAAATTACGTCAAAATCCAGCTTGGGGGAGAGCACCCGCATTTATCCAGCTAAGTGTTTCTACTCGCGTTTATACTTTACTCAAATAATAAAAGATGCATAATCATGAAAACCCAAATAAAGATTTTGTGCTTTTATATATATATCTTTGCTTAGTTTGCTAAATAAATAAATAAAGTTTGCTATGAACCCTCATGATAAACTCTCACATGGAAATGATGAATAGTTGCTCTGCCATGACTAGTTCTTAAAATTGAAATCTCTCTCAAGTTTAGGCATAACAGTTATAATTTAAAGCTTGCTCTAAACCTGAACTTGTGGTAAAAGTACTTGATCTAAAGTCTAAGTTGTTAACGGATATGATATGGGAAGGTTGAGCTACTGTTTATCTGTTCCTAGAGATGCTAGAATTCTGGAGAATTTTATCTTTGAAAAATCTTTAAAATATCACATGATGAGTTCCTGTATGATGAGAGTTTAAAATCCTACCACAGCCCTATATACATGCTTATTAGACTTTGAGCCAAACATTTACTTTTTACTGCTTATGAGCATTGAGTGTGGTCAAGCTGTGTAGACCCTTAGGAGCTTGTCATGTGGTTAAAATCAAGATTCACTTACACGCTCACTCACACATGCTGCTTCTACTCTGGAAGTACGCATCCACATATATCCACTCATTTCCATCTCCAGATTCACCCAAAATTATTCTACTCCTAATCCGGGAGAGAATAGCCAAAAACATTTTCCTATCCCTGTTATTCCCTGTGAAATAATTGCTCCAGTTATTTTGGTTACTACCACTTGCTACATTCTTTGAGGAGATGAGTGCTCTAAAAAAAGAGAAGAAGCAAAAAAAAATAATACGAGGAAATAAAAAGGGGCAAGTACCCGGAACCTCGAATAAAAGAAAAAGTGAGACGAGAGGTAAAAATGGACAAGTGTCCGACAGCAGAATTAGGGGTACAAGATACCCACCTGAGAGAAAAGAAAAAGAAAATATAGAGCATCTCATTCTCCTCAAAAAGCTTCAAAGTGCAAGAAAGGTTGTATCCCCTTAAAAGAGCAAAAGTAGAATTAGATTTTCACCATTGTTATCACCATCATCAAAATACACCATTCACTCGCCACACATGCACATCTTGATTTGACTTATTGACTTGTTTCTCTGGATACATCGTTTGACTATGCAATAAATGTCTTGTAAGTATGTATTATCTGTCTCCCACCTATGAGCTCCAGATATCAAAACCTTATTAGAGTAGGGTGAGAGAGAAGGCAATATCACTATGCCTCATACCAAAAATACCACATACTTTGAGAGAAGGCATATACCATTACTGCCTTGGAAAGGATCCAGAAAATACCACAAAAGAGAGATTTGAGAGAGTCATACAAGGAATCTCTGAGTTTTATTTGAAAATCTGCAAAAACTCCAGAGTTATGGTTAATCAAAGAACAAGAGACATGGCGCTTGACTTGACCGTTCTATCTTCTAACTGCTCAAGACACAAGTGACGGTTGCAAGCCCCATGGTGAAAGGTAAAATCAGTAAGTTTTAAGTATTAACAGTTTACTCTAACTCAGAGATGAGATCTTGCTTGAACGCATGTGTACTTTTAAGACATGAAACCACTGCAGAAACTCTTGAGTCCATCCTTGCTCAGGGACGAGCAAGAGGTAAGCTTGGGGGAGTTGTTGACGGTCCTCAAGTACCAAATATAATCATCAAATAAATAAAGAAAAGGATCCAAATACAACCAACACCCAGACTTAGGTTTTTATCTGACAGAATTCCATGAGTTTTGGTGTTTGTCTATTTCTGCAGGGGGTTATCGGGAAATAAGGAAGAAAGGCCCACATGTCGGGATTACATAGAGATATCAACGCACCGCGCAATTTTCTACCATCTAGAAGACTCCAGAAGCCACGGGAAGAAAGCAGAGGCCGAAAGGGGCCAGGCCCAGGGCGCCCGCCCTCTTTCCCTGGGCGCCCGCCCTGTCCTGGACTCCGTTCCGGACTCTCTTCGCACACAATGTTCCACCGACCTAAAGGATCAAGGATAACGTAGTACCACATCGCCTACCGACCCAAAAACGCATAGAGGAGGACTATATAAGGAGACCCCCCTGGCCCCTGGAGAAGACAAGAAGTTATCATAGAGTTGAGGGGTGCCCTCGAAGGAAAACCTCTTCTCTAAATAATATTTATTTTTAGGCTTAGCATCCAATGCAAAGTAGAAATAGATCTTCTAGTTTCTACTAGATTGAGAGAGATAGAGTGGAGGTGTAGATTGGAGGAAGGCCAGCCTGTCAGTGTCTACTCCGAGTTGTACCTGCGGGATCAAGTCTCCTAACCCGAGGCTTGCTTCTAAGATTCTTCACTAATTCGACTTCTAATTCTAGTAAGTTCTTGTTTTATTATTCTTTGGTTTATGTGTTTACTTTAATCCTCTTCCGGTTGAGTATTAGAGTAATCATTGCTAGCGTAAACGTGGTGTTTAGGCTAGGGTACTCATAGATATCCCCTGACTAGCTGGACCGTGGTAGTAGCAAGGAACGTGACATTTCCGAGTTACCTTTGTATCCCATATCTTGTTAGCAGGACGGGTAGGTTTATAGGTGCGGGTCGAACATCCTTTGTGGTGTCTAGATTCCGTAAGCTTCCCCAATAGAACAGTAGATCATCCTTACCAAGGTTAGAACGAGACTACGGTTGCAGTCTTCTCTATACATCACTCACATCGAGAAACATTCTTTGTAGCCTAAAGGGGTAGTAGCAATAGATTTGGTTAGTCAGATGCACCCTTTCTCCCAGTGGTAAAAATATAAATACGATAACTCTAGATAACCTCCTGGGTGAAATGCTCACCGATATCCGTGCGCTTGCGGATCATTTCCTGATTGCGTTACCAAATATCAACAAAGAGATAGACATGATCCATTTTTACCTTCCCATAGAGATTTAGAGCCCGACCTTTTCAATCTGATGTTTTTGGGCCACGTATATATTTTCTAATAAAGTTTGCATCAAGAAGGACGCTCGAGGAAGCGGGCCCACAGAGGGGCCAGGCACAGGGCGGGCGCCGTGATGAAGAGGGCGGGCGCCCAGCTCCTGCCCCGTCTCAGTCCTGATTTCCTCCGTCGCAGTAAACACATTTATGGTAAACCAAATAATCATACAGATGGAAAGTTTCGCATGCACGGCGGCAGGAGTAGCCCGAGCAAACCCTAGCGGCACTTTTTGACCCCTATATAAACAGACCCCTGATGTCAGTTTTCAAACACCAATTCATACAAGCCTTCTCTCCTTCTTCAATTAGAGCTTGCTTAGTCCCTTGCTGCTCCAATGGCCGAAGAGTTCCACGATGATTGGTAAGTCGTCCCCTTCAACCTCAACATGAAGCCCAAGGAAGATCCCGATGCCTACGCTCTTGTCCCGGCCAACACAGAGCGACGGCTAGCAGCCTTGCCACCACGCCAACGCAGCTCCGCCCAATCCTACCATGCTCAACCAGTTCTCACCGCACCACCGCAGCCCCTACTTCTCAAAGGAGCATCAGCCAAGAAGGAGGCCACCGTCAAGGTGCCAGCCGGCACGAGGATTCTGCCACCCAGACCCAATGAGAGGGTCGTTGGAGTCAAGACCAACCGGAGCGGCGAGATCAGCAGCATCCGCTACACTCCGGACGAGGAGAGGCCTTACTTTGAGGGGATTAGAGCAGCCAAAGTCCATTTCATCCCTCCAAAGGCAGCCCCGAAGCACACTCTCAATGCTTTTGAGACACCTCCTAAGCGTCGCAAGACTATAGTAGATATTGATGAGGACGTTCGCAGGCTAGACAGGGTCATCATAGACCTCCAGTCCCCAGTTAACTCCATCACTAGGCAGCTCTCTAACCACAACACCGTTATACTAGGTCTTATGCATGATATGGATAAGCATCATTTCTTGTGTATTCTTATCATGTGGTTCGTCCCAGACATAGACTTACCCCTTTGAAGTAGAGAAACCATAGTTATCCTCTCTATTCTCCTACCATCGCCCATATACTAGATTGCTCTACTCTCTATTCCTATATTATCACCCATTGTTATCTTACCTTTAATATTGTTCTTATTCAATTTTGCCATCTTTCCTATTTACACCTACCTATCTATCTAGGTTAAGTTAGAGCGTAGATCAGTTCTCCCGTTTCCCTGTGGATACGATAAAACCTTTAATCGGGTAAAAGCTACAACGGTATCCGTGCGCTTGCAGATTTATTTGTGTGCGTATAAATACCATAGTACACTCTAGTGTTATGTTGGGGATGACAACCTAGTATTCAAGTGGTGTTAGCAAGTGTCAACAAGCATTTTTGGCGCCATTGCCAGGGAAACGGTTGCTGAGTTGACTACGAACTAGCTTAATCATTTTCTAAAAAAATAAAAAAATATACTTTTACTTTTATCTTTTGCCTTATCTCTGCTATTCTTTCTTCTTATCTAATCCTTGATATCTGGTCTATCATGAATTCAAACATGTCTATCTATGAATTTCATAGACCTACGGGCACACATCTCGAACCACCAAAATGTTCAAAGCCTATCATAGCATCTATTTTGAGATAGACCCCGAATACATAGAATTTGTTAAAAAACAACCTTTCTCAGGAGAAGGTGAGGAAAACCCATACACACACCTAAGAGAGTTTTATCGAGTATGTGACCTCCTTCGCATAGAAGGCATGTCCGATGAGACCCTTAAATGGAAGCTCTTTTCGTTCTCTTTAACAAGAAAAGCTAGACATTGGTACAAACTCAAAGTAGGGAGTGTTCATGGAGATTGGAAGGAGTTATATAATAGTTTTCTTTTTAAATATTTTCCAATCTCCAAAGTGGCAGAACTTTGGCATGAGATTATTTCTTTTAGACAACTGGAAGAAGAATCTCTTGGCAAATCATGGGACCGCTTTATTAACCTTACTCTCACTGGCCCAAAGCTTTCTATTCCAGAAAGTTCTTCTAATTCACTTTTTTGAGGGCCTTAGTAGGGAAAATAAGCAAACCTTGAATACAGTCTCTAGAGGATCCTTCTATCACCTACCTGCTAGTGAAGTTAGGGATTTAGTTGATTCATTGAGTGGAAAGTTTCCTAGCATTTATATCCCTGAGAAAGAGAAAGAACCAGTTCCTAGACAATAAGAAGAAGTTTCGATAGCCAGATCACAACCACTTCAATCCCAAACTTTAGCTATCAATCCTAAACCATCAATACCCCAAAATTCTTCAAGGGAGGAAGGAATTCCGACCTTAAATCTTTCAGATACTGATGGTTTAGACTTCTGGTTCCATAATAGACCTTCAAGCAGGGATAAATCCTTGCAATAATGGTTCTCTTAGAGAATGTCCTGGTTCCTATTATGAAGAAGTCGAGGATGACATATCAAGTGAAGGAGAGCTAAACCGTATAGAAGATTCTATCGGCTCCCCTTCCATGTTCACAAATTCTAAATCCATCGTTGACCTTAGAGACCCCTCTTATCCCTCTCCTTTTCAGTCTCATGATGATCCTAGCAATCCATCAAGATGACCAAACCATAGGAGTCATGAAGACCATAAGGATGGCATTAAGAGCTAAGCCATATAGAAGATTCTATCAGCTCCCTTCTCTTGATCACAAATTCTAAATGGCTGGAATGTATAGAATGGAAGGACAAGGAAGAAGCCTTAATGGATTCTAACCTTGACTCAATTTCAGATGTTGAGTCTTTAACTCCCCTTGAATATGAGATTCACCCTTCTATAGAAGAGGACATAAACGGGACCAATCCAAGAGAAACTTTGAACATTCAGATTAGAGACGAAGATAACATTAATGAGCATGGAATTTATTTGATAGCCACTTCGTTTACTCCATGCTCATATGAAACATCTTCCCAATCTATTGGTCTCTCCAACATCACCACATTTGAGATCTCCAACCCCCTCTTCCTTTCTATTTACAAAAACTTTAAAAGGGCGGTTGTCGATGCATATGTCTATAACAAAATATTGTAGATCTCGTTGAGTTGATCTTGATATAGGTCAGCATTGGAAGGGAAACCACTTCGCCGACATAAATTGATGGTTTCCCAAGGACAAGCTTAGTGTCCTAAAATAAGCACTGATCAGATCGTAACATGAGCTTTTAATCATTTACAACATTACCTTGTGTATTGAGCATATAAGGATAATTGTAAAAATATTCCTTCGGGTATTCTTGTCACTAACCTTTCCAGGATTGGAGCAAGAAGATTGGATGAATGAAAAGCACAAGGTATGTCCAACCAATCATCATTCAACATTAATTAAATCCAAACTTGAATTTTGCAAAATTCAAGCTTGGGGGGAGTAGTTTACATAAAAGCATCCTTTGCCATGTTGCTATGTTGGTTATCCCTACCTTTGAGACATGCTCAATTTGTTAAGTACTAATCACACTACTTCATCTCCACTTGAGTAGATCTCTATAAATGCTCTGATGCTACCTTTATTTGCTTTAGTATATGTCTAGGTTTGGAGTAGTTTCATTTATCTCTTAAATAAAGCATGGTTCTTAGTTTAGGAATGATGTTCTTACTTCCAAGGGATTTTAAATTAAGCATGGTGCTTAGGTTAAAATGCCCTCCTAAATCAAATTAGACATGGTGTCTAGGTTGATTTTTGAGCCGATAGTATGCTATAGTAGATATTAGATATTTTGTTATACTAACCCCTGCAGGAAAACTTTCAATATTGACCTAGAAAGTCCTGAGACAAACTCACATTGGAGACAAAGAGTGAGACACATCAAGTTTAACAATTTACACAAGGAAGACGTAGCTGATAAGAGATGATCCATGGAGGGTGCCACAAACACGATGCACAACCGCTAAGAAAGGAAAGCTTCCACAAAGTGATACTGTACCATCACTCTTCAAGTAAGGTAACATCTTAAGGTACTTGACTATCACTTTTATAAGCTTGTCCTTAGTTCTGACGTTCATATGAATAAAAGAGACAAACATGTATGATTTACAACTCTAGGTTAACCAACCCAATCGATTCAACATGTTTAGTCCTTCCACCTTTGTGATCCCACACTCCTAATCATATGAGCTAAAATGTTGCACACTCAATCTTTGGAAGGTATATAAAAAAACATAAATATAGATAGATTATCTTTCCATTAGGTTGAGCGATCTGATCTGACAAATGTTTTAAAAGCTACATTCATGAACTTATCACCCATCAACTTTGACTTGCTCCCTTTGCTCAAGGATAGAGAAGAATAAATATACTTTTGGTTCTGTTGGTGTTTTCCACCAACAGTACCCATGCACTTGATCTCTGCCTAGTCTCTATGAGCAGGTACACTTGGAGCAAAACATAGTGGAGTTTTACAACTCCTAGATTCATCAAGTGAAGGACCTAGATCTACGAGCACAAACACACTAAGCAGGATGCTGCCAACGCTGCACTTCGAACTGCTGGGCAAACGAAGAACATGGGTGACAACGTATCAAGAGGTGCAGACGTCAAGGTCCACACCTGAATCAAATGACGCACCTAAAGAATGAACACGGTGAGAAGTCTTGTTCAGAAGACTTAAAACATTGAACCGTCACCGAAAGGTAAAATCGGTAGTTATCCATATTTATCCTTTCTGCATTCCCTTTTCCCTCAAATTATTTACTTTCCTTAAATAGCTTGTTAGTTAATTATGCTATCTTGAAAAGAAAATAAAAAAATGTTAAAAATAGTAAGCCCCATGTGAGTATGCTCGTGGCATAAAACCCATAAGTACATTCACTGTGGTGCCGTAAAAATAAAATAAATATATTCCTGTCCAATAGAAATGAAAATATAAAAATAAATTTATGATCCTACCAAAGAGAGTAATATCTATTAGAGAAAGCTCAACATGATAACGGCTAAGAGATTTTATGCTAACACTTAACCAGATTCACAAAGCTTTGTTGTCTATTTGAGCTCCGCAAAATCCAAGGATCAAAGAAGACTAGCAGACAGAGGATATCCTAATCACTGTCTAGGTGCTGCCAACATTCAAATACACCTCCACCACCTGCTGGCTACATCAGAAGAATTTACATCAAAATCCAGCTTGGGGGAGGGCACCCCCATTTATCCAGCTAAGTGTTTCTACTCATGTTTATACTTTACTCAAATAATAAAAAGATATATAATTATAAAAAACCTAAATAAAGATTTTGTGCTTATATAAATATCTTTGCTTAGTTTGCTAAATACATAAATAAATAAATAAAGTTTGCTATGAACCCTTATGATAATCTCTCACATGGAAATGATGAATAGTTGCTCTACATAGTTCTCAAAATTGAAATCTCTCTCAAGTTTAGGTATGACTGTTATGAATTAAGTTTTGCTTTAAACCTAAACTTGTGGGAAGAGTACTTGATCTAAAGTCCAAGTCGTTAACGGATACGATATGGGAAGGTTGAGCTGCTATTTATCTGTTCCTAGAGATGCTAGAATTCTGGAGAATTTTATCTTTGAAAATCTTTAAAATGTTGCATGATGAGTTCCTGTATGATGAGAGTTTAAAATCCTACCACACCCACATATACATGCTATGAATCATACATTTACTTTTTACTGCTTATGAACATTGAGTGTGGTCAAGCTGTGTAGACCCTTAGGAGCTTGTCATGTGGTTAAAGTCAAGATTCACTTGCATGTTCACTCATACATGGTTCTTCTACTCCAGAAGTATGCATCCACATACATCCACTCATTTCCATCTCCAGATTCACCCAAAATTATTCTACTCCTAATCCGGGAGAGAATAGCCAAAAACATTCTCCCACTTCTGTTTTTCCTGTGAAATAAATGCTTGAGTTATCTTGGTTACTACCACTTGCTATATTATTTAAGGAGATGAGTGGTCTAAAAAAAGATACGAGGAAATAAAAAGGGGTAAGTGCCCGGAACCTTGAAAGAGTAGAAAAAGTGAGACGAGAGGTAAAAATGGACAAGTGTCCGACAGTAGAATTAGGTGTACAAGATACCCACCTGAGAGGAAAGAAAAAGAAAATATAGAGCATCTCATTCTCCTCAAAAGTTTCAAAAGTGCAAGAAAGGTATGTATCCCCTCAAAAGAGCAAAAGTAGAATTAGACTTTCACCATTGTTTTCACCATTATGAACCATCATCACCATACACCATTCATTCGCCACACATGCACATATTGATTTGACTTATTGACTTGTTTTTCTGGATCCATGGTTTGACTATGCAATAAATGTCTTGTAAGTATGTATACTTTATCTCCCACCTATGAGCTCCACATATCAAGCCTTAATAGAGTAGGATGAGAGAGAAAGAAATGTCACTATGCCTCATACCAAAAATACCACATACTTTGAGAGAAGGCAAATATCATTACTGCCTTGGTATTGATCCAGAAATACCACAAAAGAGTGAAATGAGAGAGTCATACAAGGAATCTTTGAGTTTTATTTTGAAAATCTACAAAAACTCCAGAGCTATAGTTGATCAAGAACAAGAGACATGGCGCTTGACTTGACCGTTCTATCTTTTAACTGCTCAAGACACAAGTGATGGTTGCTAGCCCCATGGTGGAAGGTAATATGAGTAAGTTTAAATCTTAACAGTTTACCTTAACCTAGAGATGAGATCTTCTTTGAACGCATGTGTACCTTTAAGGCATAAAACCCCTGCAGAAACTCTTGAGTCCATCCTTGCTCAGAGACAAACAAGAGGTAAGCTTGGGGGAGTTGGTGACGGTCCTTAAGTACCAAATATAATCATCAAATAAATAAAGAAAAGGATCCAAATGCAACCAACACCCTAACAAAATTCCACGAGTTTTGGTGGGCCCACATGTCGGGTTTACATAGAGATATTAATGTGCCGCGCAATTTTCTATCATCTAGAAATCTCCAGAAGCCACAGGAACGAACGGAAAGCCGAGCGGGCTCGGGGACAGGGCGCCCGCCCTCCCCCCTTGGGCTCCTGTCCTGGTGTTTCGGCCAATCACGTTCTACTTCGCGGATCATGCTCCATCAACCTAAAGGATCAAGTAAAACTGTTGGATTAATGTCAGTTTGATCCAACGGCCCAGATTCACTTGAGGGGACTATATAAGCAGGCCCCTTGGCCCCTGGAGGAGACACCCCTTGATCCTTATTCATTATTCATAGACAGAGCAAAAGCTAGGGTTTGGAGACGAGAGCTCTCCTCTCTTCTCTAAACTAGAGTAGCTCTAGATAGTAGCGAGATGGAGAGCGAGGGAGGATTGGAGGAGAGGCCGGCCTGTCGGTTCTTCCTCCGGTTGTTCTTCGCCATGATCAAGCTCTAATCAAGCTTGCTCATGGGATGACTCTGGTAATCTACTTCTATTTCATTATGCAATTACTATCCATGTATGTTCTGGTTCAGAACTCTTTTGAGTACTTTAATCTATATGACGCTATAGGTGAGAGTTGTAGTATAGGTGTAAGCGTGGTGCTTAGACCTAGATTACTTGTGGATATCCCCAATCTAGACGGATCGTGTGGTAGGCCGCGTAGGTGACACTTACGTTGGTCCCTTGTAGTCCACCTCCCGTTAGCAGGACTGGTAGGGTTTATCGGCCTATGGATAAGCATCCTTTGTGGTGTATTCTTATCACGTGGTTCGTCCCAGACATAGTCTTACCCCTTTGAAGTAGAGAAACCATAGTTATCCTCTCTATCCTCCTACCATCGCCCATATACTAGATTGCTCTACTCTCTATTCCTATATTATCACCCATTGTTATCTTACCTTTAATATTGTTCTTATTCAGTTCTACCATCTTTCCTATTTACACCTACCTATCTATCTAGGTTAAATTAGAGCGTAGATCAGTTCTCCCGTTTCCCTGTGGATACGATAAAACCTTTAACCGGGTAAAAGCTACAACGGTATCCGTGCGCTTGCGGATTTATCTGTGTGCGTATAAATACCATAGTACATGTTGACGGTCCTTAAGTATCAAATTTAATTATCAAATAAACAAAGAAAAGGATCCAAATGAAATCAACATCTAGACTTAGGGTTTTATCTAACAGAATTCCACGAGTTTTGGTGTTTGTCTATTTCAGCAGGGAGTTATCAGGAAATACGGAAGAAAGGCCCACACGTCGGGATTACATAGAGATATTAGCGTGCCGCGCAATTATCTTACATCTAGAAGACTCTAGAAGCCACGGGAAAGATGCAGAGGCCGAACGGGGCCAGGCACTGGGCACCCACCAAGTTGCCCTGGGCGCCCGCCCCCTCTGTGAGTCCAATCAGGACTCTCTCTCGGGAAAGATCTCCACCGACCTAAAGGATCAAGGATAACCGTTCATTCAATGTCGGTTTGATCCAACGGCCCATATTCACTTGAAGGGACTATAAAACCAGACCCCCTAGCCCCTGTAGGAGAGAGCCTCTCAACCCTAATTCATTATTCCTCAAGGGAGAAGATGCCTCTGATCAAGATTAGAGCCACCACATCAATTAGATATCTAGATTACAATAGCTACATAGGATTAGAACTAGAAGGAGTCAATCTTTGATTGGTTCCGGATCTGTCAAGAGGATTCTTGGTAATTCTCTAATTGTTCTTCTAATTGTTCTTCTAATCATCTTTGTTGTTAAATATTATGAATATGACTTGGTTCTATTTCAATATATTGCTTATGACTTTGCTCTACTTGCTTATAATCAAGATTATATTGTTCTTGGTTTATCATAGTTATGTACTTGGCTTAGTTGGATTAGATCTATATACATGCTTAGGATCGTATAGCGTTTATCCATCGGATCCATGGGTAAATGATAGATATTGTGTAGGCGTGGTGCTTATACCGTATTTATCTGCGATTGTACCTAATATGCCAGATCGTGGGGTAGTTCGTGATAGTGACAGCTTCATTTATTCTTATATAGTCCCCCTCTCGTGTATTGGGCTCGTAGAGCAATATTATTACAGGGGAGTGATTGCTATGTTTCTCATTTACCTTGCTAATATCACTATGCATGGGCGTAGTCTTGTCTCGCAATTATTGCTAAGTATGCTTACACTAACTATGATAATGCTAGACTATATAGTTGAGAATAACTTAGGAAATATTCTTGTAGTTTGTTCTAATTCCATGCTAATGACTTTCTAGAGTATCTAATTGAGGTACTTATCATATTTATATGTGGCTAAGTTATGCTGATCAGATTAATTATCTTTGTCACTATTCATTACTTCATATATCTTTTATGTGACACTTACCCCTGTATGAAAGAGTTAGATAAATGTTCTCAATTATACATGCAATGATAGATACTCAATCTCATATTCTATTCTATAATCAATATTGATGATTGCTAATCCCTTCCCAGTGGTAAAAATATAAATAACGATACCTGGAATACTTCCCGGTTAAAATGCTACATCGGTATTAATCTGTGCGCTTGCAGATCCCATTCATTATTTATTTATAAGAGCAAATGCATATTTCAATACCGCGTCTCTCATATCATGATGGGGATGACAACTTGGCTTAAGTGGTGTGAGGGATAGGTTTGGCATTTTTAGCACCGTTACTAGAATTAGAAAACTGTCTACTTTTGGTAGTGATGTTAAGAATACCCAACAAGTATTTTTGGCGCCGTTGCCGGGGAAGGTTGATTACTAATTAGGAATGGATATAGATTTTTGAGTCATCATTTGCATCACTAATATGATTGAGCTTATCTATTCTCTCGTACAGTTTTACCCCGATATTTTTCTATTTTATCTTATGCAGGGGAAGGTATGAATAGAAGACATCTTCCAGGAAATTTTGTTGACAATCCCGAAGCCTTATTCAGAAAAACAAGAGCCAAGCTCAAGAAGAGATCATCAACACTTCAGCAAGAAGCTTCATCCAATCAAGAAGATCACCGAAACTTCTCTTCAGAGTTCGAGGCCATAGCGAACAAATCAATCCGCGAGTTATCAGCTCCCACTACAGACAACATCCGCACTGGACCTGCTGCAGAGATCGATGGCAACTTTGAGCTCAAGCCTGGACTTATCAACATGGTGCAATCCAACCAGTTCTGTGGGAAGGCACACGAAGATGCTAGTGCTCATCTCTAACACTTCCTGGAGATTTGCAACACATTCACCATATCAGGAGTCCCCAGAGATGCTATACTACTTCGCCTCTTCCCATTCTCACTGTTAGGAAGAGCGAAGCAGTGGTTCTACGCTACAAAGGAGAAGAATACTACATGGGCACTCTGCTCAACAAACTTCCTGGCTAAGTTCTTTCCCATGGGCAAGACCAATGCTCTCTGTGGGAAGATTACAAGTTTTCAGCAACAAAATGATGAATCTGTTCTAGAAGCATGGGACCGCTTCCAAGACTACATCCTAGAATGTCCCCATCATGGAATGGAGAGTTGGCTATTGATGTAGATGTTTTATCATGGGCTCGGCAATAGTGCCCGAGAGACCATGGATGCTGTAGCTGGAGGAGCATTCTTATCACTTTCTATACCACAAGCCACAGCTCTTGTGGAGAAGATGGCGTCCAATCAAGGCTGGAATGAAGAGAGGACCCAGACACGCAAGAGAGGTGGAGGTATGCATCAGCTGAAGGAGGTATACATGTTGTCTGCAAAGCTAGACCTGCCCATGAAGAAGCTCGATGATAGAGCTGGAGACAAGAAAGAAGTTATGCACATCTATGACTCTCACATGACTTGTGAGGAGTGTGGAGATACTGGACACTCAGGAAACCACTGCCCTGAGATGCTTGAGGATGTGAACTACATCAACAATAACAACAACATCTACTACAACCATCCTCAACAAAATCAATGTTGGAATCAACCGAGGCCTAACTACACAGGTAATTATCAAGGTAATAATTCTTACAACAATACTAATAATTTTCTACCTTTGAGAGAGTTAGTGTCTAATCAAGGAAAGCTAATGGATAACCTATCTAAGAAATTGGCATCTAATGATAAAATTCTAGAAAATATAAATAATAGAATGGATAATTTCTCTACTGCCATCAAGAATCAAATTAGCTTTAATAAGATGATTGAATCTCAGTTAAATCAAATAGCTGCTGCTGTTCCTACTACTAACCCCGGTATACCATCACAACCGGAAGGATTAGAATCTGCAAATCTTATAGACATGTTTGATGCAGGTAATAACTGGAGTAACCCCGTCACTGAATTCACTACTGACATTCTGCCGGTTAAGAGGGGAGATCTAGGATGCCCCGTCATCTCGATCTCCATCGGCATGGTGGACTTCCCAGAAGGAATAGAACAATAGATCATCCTTACCAAGGTTAGAACGAGACTAAGGTTGCAGTCTTCTCTATACATCACTCACATCGAGAGACATTCTTTGTAGCCTAAAGGGATAGTAGCAATAGATTTGGTTAGTCAGATGCACCCTTTCTCCCAGTGGTAAAAATATAAATACGATACTCTGGAAAACCTCCCGGGTGAAATGCTCACCGATATCCGTGCGCTTGCGGATCATTTCCTTATTGCGTTACCAAATATCAACAACTATACAATAAATATCTTGTAAGTATGTATACTTTATCTCCCACCTATGAGCTCCAGATATTAAAGCCTTATTAGAGTAGGGTGAGAGAGAAGGCAATGTCACTATGCCTTATACCACAAATACTACATATTTTGAGAGAAGGCATATACCATCACTGCCTTGGTAAGGATCCAGAAATACCACAAAAGAGAGATCTGAGAGAGTCATACAAGGAATCTCTGAGTTTTATTTGAAAATCTACAAAAACTTCAGAGCTATAGCTGATCAAGAATAAGAGATATGGCACTTGACTAGACTATTCTATCTTTTAACTACACAAGACAGAAGTGACGGTTACAAGTCCCATGGTATAAGGTAAAGTAAGTAAGTTTTAAGTCTTAACAGTTTACTCTAACTTAGAGATGAGACCTCATTTAAAAGCACGTGTACCGTCAATTTTTAAAAGATATTGCAACAACTTCTGATCCATTGCTGAGTCTATCCTTGCTTAGGGACGAGCAAGAGGTAAGATTGGGGGAGTTTGTTGACGGTCCTTAAGTATCAAATTTAATTATCAAATAAACAAAGAAAAGGATCCAAATGAAATCAACATCTAGACTTAGGGTTTTATCTGACAGAATTCCACGAGTTTTGGTGTTTGTCTATTTCTGCAGGGGGTTATCAGGAAATACGGAAGAAAGGCCCACACATCGGGATTACATAGAGATATTAACGTGCCGTGCGATTATCTTACATCTAGAAGACTCCAGAAGCCACGGGAAGGAAGCGGAGGCCGAACGGGGCCAGGCACTGGGCGCCCGCCCAGTTGCCCTAGGCGCTCGCCCCCTCTCTAAGTCCAATCAGGACTCTCTCTCGGGAAAAATCTCCACCGACCTAAAGAATCAAGGATAACCGTTCAATCATTGTCGGTTTGATCCAATGGCCCATATTCACTTGAAGGGACTATAAAACCAGACCCCCTGGCCCCTGGAGGAGAGAGCCTCTCAATCCTAATTCATTATTCCTCAAGGGAGAAGAAGTCTCTGATCAAGATTAGAGCCACCACATCAATTAGATATCTAGATTAGCATAGCTACATAGGATTAGAACTAGAAGGAGTTAATCTTCGATTGGTTTCCGGATCTGTCAAGAGGATTCTTGGTAATTCTCTAATTGTGCTTCTAATTGTTCTTCTAATCATCTTTGTTCTTCAATATTATGAATATGACTTTGTTCTATTTCAATATATTGCTTATGACTTTGCTCTACTTGCTTATATTCAGGATTATATTGTTCTTGGTTTATCATAGTTATGTACTTGGCTTAGTTAGATTGGATCTATATACATGCTTAGGATCATATAGCGTTTATCCATCGGATCTATGGGTAAATGATAGATATTGTATAGGCGTTGTGCTTATACCGTATTTATCTGCGATTGTACCCAATATGCCAGATCGTGGGGTAGTTCGTGATAGTGACAACTTCATTGATTCTTATATAGTCCCCCTCTCGTGTATTAGGCTAGCAGAGCAATATTATTACAGGGGAGTGATTGCTATGTTTCTCATTTACCTTGCTAATATCACTATGCATGGGCGTAGTCTTGTCTCGCAATGATAGCTAAGTATGCTTGCACTAACTATGATAATGCTAGACTATATAGTTGAGAATAACTTAGGAAATATTCTTGTAGTTCGTTCTAATTCCATGCTAATGACTTTCTAGAGTATCTAATAGAGGTGCTTATCATATTTATATGTGGCTAAGTTATGCTGATCAGATTAATTATCTTTGTCACTATTCATTACTTCATATATCTTTTATGTGACACTTACCCATGTTTGAAAGAGTTAGATAAATGTTCTCAATTATACATGCAATGACAGATACTCAATCTCATATTCTATTCTGTAATCAATATTGATGATTGCTAATCCCTTCCCTGTGGTAAAAATATAAATAACGATACCTGGAATACTTCCCGGTTAAAATGCTACATCAGTATTAATCTATACGCTTGCAGATCCCATTCATTATTTATTTAGAAGAGCAATTGCATATTTCAATACCGCGTCTCTCATTTCATGCTAGGGATGACATGTGGCAGAACCACCCTAATTATATGGCCCACATGCACTTGACATTGTCCTTAAGACCTCTAACTACTGCACATGAGAGTCATATAACTTGGATCGTCTGTCGGGTGCCCTCGGAGGACCCCGAATCATCCACATTTTAACTCGTACAGGATCAACATGGAGTTACCACAACATTACAACATTTGTTACAAAAATAACTTTCATCAGAGTGCGGAGGATTTATAACCTAATTTACAACATATGAAGAAGTATAAACTTAACTAAATTTCCAAAAGGTGTGTAGAGTAACGGAAACAACTTAGGTGAAGCTTCTAAGGTAGAAGAGGTGGATAAATTATGTCGCGCCCACCGACATGACCTCCATTAGCAGTCTAAGTTAGCACCTGCAACAGGGGTTATAAAACCCTGAGTACAAAAGTACTCAACAAGACTTAACCGACTAGAAAAGAGGTGAAGACACAGGTATGCAGGCTATAGGGATTCAAGGTAAAGCTTTATCAAGATAAAGCATTTCTTTTGCATAAAAGCTTACTAAGAGTAAAACCTACTTTCAAGTTTTAACTCAAGGTTATCATTTATGACTAACCAAATTATTATCCAACTTTCATAAGAAAACCATATCTTTATTATACCAAAGATTCACTTATTACTACGATGATGGTACGAGGATTGAGGCTCCATATCCGAGGAAACACGGCGATTCGAATCGATTAAACCCAGCTGGGGATTCAGTACCACACGACATATGTAGAACTTAATCTTGCATATGTCAACCTGTTTCTATAGATCCTCCCATACAAGAACGGGTCCAGCGTCACCCGAGAGTACAGTACACCACCATCCTACAGCCAATCTAGATGTTTCCCGGTCATCTCAGATCCGTAAGGTGGGTACACGCTACTCTCGCCATCTCTCCACTCCCAGTACGCGGTTAGCCGTTCTCAAGTATCGGAATAGCTATAGGTAAGGCTTACCAGCGCATGTGGGCTGTACTCAAAGGTCTCAATCACAACAGGCCAACAACGGAACGGTCCTTAAGCGACACAGTTGGAGACACTACTTTAAGACTCCATTCTTAAAGCAAGTCCACCGACTGGTCTCAAGTTTAAACATTATTAACCATAAAAGTATTCCACAACAACCCTTCAAACTTTCTCATTTGAAAACCTATCTAATAAGCAGGACTAAGCATACTAAGCATTTTCATAAACATGTATCAAGGTTAATATAAGAATCATCAAGGTAGGTAATGCAGCAAATAGGATTCACTAAACTCCTATTCACCTAATGCATCATATTAACTCAAGTGATATAAATAACTTTATGAAAATACAAGGATAGGGTTTAATGTCCGGGGCTTGCCTTGGTGGGAAGGGATGTTCGGCAACTCAGCAAAACCCGAAGGATCCACAAACTCGGAAGAAACCCACTGAGGATCAGATTCCTCTGGAGCGTAGTCTATACGTAAAAGTGCATATGCATGATTATGAGATACTCATGGCATGATAAAGACAGGTTACATGTTCTTGGATGATAACAACAAACATAACTACCTCGAGTACAACTTACCTTCACGGTATAGAAACAAACTAACTTCGTTATCAAAACATAGATTACTACTAAGCAAATTTTATCATCTTCATTAAGCAAGGTTGTGTAGATCTCATGCCAAGTAACCACTAGTTGTCAATCAATCCCAAAGACCAATCAAAACCTAAAATGATTAGGTTTTCTATTTATCTTAATCAATCCTTAATTAAATATTAATGGCAGTAATTAAGTATTAACATCAAATAATAATTAAGTGCCAAAGGTCATTAATGTTAATGACCTTAGGTCATCACACAATCCCAAAAGCACTCAAATTCTAATTTGGAAATTAAGCTACTCATTATTTAAGTAAAGGCTAGCTAAAAACAAACAACTCTATTTGCACCTATAACCAGGACAGCAGCATATACACAACTTCATTCAACCATAATTAGAGATCCAAACATCCAATAAAGGTGATATTAGACTTTCTGGAAATCTTAGATAATTTTCTACAACTTTGTTATTATCTTCGAGAACTGATTTAAAAGATAAAATAGCCAAACAGCATGAATAAACAATTCTGTCTAGACTTTGGACAGAATCAGACATTAAGCTTCATACATCTATAACCAGAGTTCTAGATCACCAAAATTCATGATCCATAACATTTTGGAAAGCTTATGAAAATTACTACAATTCATCTTTTATCATGAAAGCATGATTCATAAGTTTAGTAGGTTGAAATTGCACAACTACAGAAACTGATCCAGAATTTGACAGAGAGGAACCATTTCTGAAACTTAAATTTAAACAGGCATAACTCAGAAACTATAGGGCCAAATGCCACCAAAATTTAACACCAGCTAGATACATGAATTCTATACAACTTTGTTATAGACAAGTTTCATATCCAACATTATTTACCTAGAGCAATTCATCATGCTCTAAAAACTATCGAGAAACCACTAACAATTAAATTATAGAGAAATCAAATTTCATTTATGTTTCAAACTTGAACCTGGGCAAAACCCAGCTCACCAACAGTTGAAATACATCAAAGAGATACTAGAGAACATCATGGCCATCCCTAAATAAATACCTTTCATGTCTTTATTAATTAATTTAGATAAATAGACAAAGTAATAACCATATATCAAAAATACACAGTAATTCTGAGAAAACTACAGCAGCTCATATATGTTCTTCAAAGTCTACTGTATAAATTTCATGCCATTTGGATAAGTATAGCAATTTCTATGAAAAAGATAAATTTCCATCACAAGAACGCATGTAACAGCAAGATAAATAAGAAACTCGACAATTTCTACAAACACATAGCTAAATTATGTATCTATATGTTATAACAACCTCATATAAAGGCAGAGGAACTATATTTTACATTTATTTATTTTTACTTAAATTGTAAAATATTTAATAAGCACTAAATAAGATAAATTAATAACTTAACCATATATCATACACTGAATATGAAATCTTTACTGCAACACTCACATAACATCATGAGAACACCGTAAAAATTTCAGGCCCATAGGAGCTACACAGAATTAGATATGAATTTCTCCTTTTTAAACATAATTAAAAGGCATAAATCATAACTAATTATTTTACTGCAAAACATGGTCAGTTTCATATTTTTAATAAAAACTAGACATCCTAAGGAGCACAACAAAATTTGGTTCACCAAAATTGGAGCTACCAAACTCTAGATATGAATTTTCAAAGATTCAACAAAACATCTACAAACAAGTCCTTATAGCACTATTCACCTGAGTCACAGTCTGTGCAACTAGACCCCTGCAGAAGTTCTAATTGTTGCACGAGGTCCTTGGTCGCGAATTGAAAACAGAGGAAATCCCAAGGTGTAGTCAACTTGTGGCGTCCTTGATGTCGCTAGCTTCAAGACCTCGGCCACCACGTATGGGCCTTCCCAAGGTGGAGTCAACTTGTGGCGTCCTTGATGGCTTTGCCACCATCGTAAGACAAGGTCACCCACGTTCAAGTCCCTCTTGCGGACGTGTTTGTCGTGGTAACGTCGAAGTTTCAACTGGTATCTGGCAGAGTTGAGGAGGGCCATGTCTCGAGCCTCCTCGAGTTGATCGACCGCGTTTTCTTGAGTCTCCTTATTTGATTGTTCGTTGTACGCTTTGAGCCGAGGGGATCCATACTCGAGGTCTGTTGGGAGAACAGCCTCAGAGCCGTAGACCATGAAGAATAGGGTGTATTTTGTGGCCCTGCTTGGCGTCGTCCTTAGGCTCCATAGGACCGAGGAAAGTTCCTCGACCCATTTCTTGCCGAATTTCTTCAAGCGATTGTAGATCCTTGGTTTGAGCCCATGCAAAATCATGCCGTTGGCACGCTCGACCTGGCCATTGGTTCGAGGGTGGGCCACTGCAGACCAGTTCACACGGATGTGATGCTGATCGCAGAAGTCCAAGAACTTTTTGCCGGTGAACTGAGTGCCATTGTCGGTGATGATGACGTTGGGAATCCCAAACCGGTGGATGATGTCGGTGAAGAAAAGGATGGCCTGCTCGGAGTGGATGTTGGTGATGGGTCGAGCCTCGATCCATTTGGAGAATTTGTCGATGGCCACATGCAAGTGGGTGTACTCCCCTTTTGCCTTTTGTAGAGGCCCCACTAGGTCGAGCCCCCACACCACAAATGGCCATGTGATGGGGATCATCTGAAGAGCGTGGGCGGGCAAATGCGTCTGTTTCGCGTAGAACTGACACCCATGGCATGAGCGCACAAGCTCGATGGCATCAGCTACGGCCGTTGGCTAGTAGAAGCCGTGTCGGAAGGCGTTTCCTACGAGGGTCCATGGAGCAGCATGGTGGCCACAAGCCCCCGAGTGTAGGTCCTCGAGGAGTTTCCGGCCTTCTTCCACAGTGATGCAACGTTGCAAGACCCCCGTCAGACTTCGCCGATATAGTTCATTGTCCTCGCCATAGATTACGTATGACTTGGCCCGTCGAGCGATACGGAGGGCCTCGGATCGATCTTCTGGCAACTCGCAGCGGATTAGGCAGTCGAGGAACGGTGTGCGCCAGTCAAATGGTCGACCGGGCTGCTGTTCCACCTCCATTACTTCAGCAGCTATTAGTAGCGCTTCGACGTTGTCAGCTTGTTGGGCCGAAGCGGCTTCGACACCAGCCCCCGAGCCCAAGTCGACGGATGGCTCATGTAGATCCCTTGAGAACGCGTCAGGCGGTATCGTGCCTCGGGTCAACGCGATCTTGGCGAGTTCGTCGGCCACCTCGTTGTAGCGTCGGGCGACGTGGACGAGCTCGAGGCCATGGAATTTGTCCTCGAGTCAACGGACTTCCTTGCAGTACGCCTCCATTTTCGGGTCGTGGCAGCTTGAGGACTTCATCACTTGGTTGACGATGAGTTGGGAGTCGCCTCGGACGTCAAGGCGTCGGACTCCTAGCTCGATGGCGATCTTGAGACCGTTGAAGAGGGCCTCGTACTCCGTGACGTTGTTGGATGTGGCAAAGTGTATCCTGATGACGTACCTCATATGAACGCCCAGGGGTGAGATGAACAGCAGGCCGGCCCCAGCTCCCGTCTTCATGAGAGAAGCTGAGCCGGGGGAAGCTGGGAGTCTGTCCACTCCGCGACGAAATCTACCAAGGCTTGTGACTTGATAGCCTTGCGTGGCGCATAAGTGAGAGTCTCACTCATGAGCTCGACCGACCATTTGGCTATTCTTCCCGTGGCTCCCTACTTTGGATTATCTCGCCCAGGGGGAAGGACGAGAGCACCGTGATAGGGTGGCTGAGGAAGTAGTGTTGCAGCTTGCGTCAGGCGAGGATTACGGCGTAGATCAACTTCTGGACTTGGGGTAACGCGCCTTGGTCTCCGAGAGCACCTCGCTAACGAAGTAGACCGGCCTCTAGACTGGCAACGCATGCCCCTCCTCCTGTCTCTCGACAACCACAGCTGCACTGACGACCTGGGTCGTCGAGGCGACGTAAAGGAGCAGTGGTTCTGCAGGTTGAGGTGGGACCAGGACCGGTGCTGAAGTCAGTGTTTTCTTCAGGTTTTCGAGGGCTTCCTCGGCCTCGGGGTTCCAAGAGAAACGCTCGACCTTCAAGTCGATACAGCCGCAACGCCTTTTCTCCTAACCTCGAGATGAAACGACTCAGCGTCGCTAAACATCCCGTGACTCTCTGCACGCCCTTGATGTCTCAAATCGGCCCCATTCTTGTGATGGCAGCGACATTCTCGGGGTTGGCCTCGATCCCGCGCTGGGAAATGATGTATCCCAGGAGCATGCCTCGAGGCACGCCGAAAACGCATTTCTCAGGGTTGAGCTTGATCTGGTTGGCGCGTAAGCAGCTAAAAGCGATCTCGAGGTCCTAGATCAGGTCTCCCCGTTGCTTTGACTTGACGACGATGTCGTCGACATAGGCCTTGACTGTCGATCCTATGTGCTTGCCAAACACATGGAGCATGCAGTGCTGGTACGTGGCTCCCGCGTTTCGAAGCCCGAACGGCATGGTCACATAGCAATACATCCCAAAAGGAGTGATGAAAGACGTCACGAGCTAGTCGGACTATTTCATTTTTATTTGATGGTAACCAGAATATGCATCAAGGAAAGAAAGGGTTTCACATCCCGCAGTAGAATCAACAATTTGATCAATACGTGGTAATGGAAAGGGAACTTTCGGGCATGCTTTATTTAAACTTGTATAATCGACACACATCCTCATTTCCCATTCTTTTTCTTAACTAGTACAGGGTTTGCCAACCAGTCAGGATGGTGAACCTCCTTGATGAATTCGGCCGTCAAAACCTTTTGGATCTCCTCACCAATGATCTTGCGCTTCTCTTCGTCGAATCGGCGCAACCGCTGCTTCACTGGCTTGGAACCGGCTCGAATTTCCAAGGAGTGCTCGGCGACTTCCCTCGGTATGCCAGGCATGTCCGAAGAACTCCATGCGAACATGTCGGCGTTCGCACAGAGAAAGTCGACGAGCACGGCTTCCTATTTGGGATCGAGGTCGGCGCTGATCGTCAGCACCTTGCCGTCGGAGTTGTTGGGGTCGAGCGGGTTCTTCTTGGTTCCTTCCGCCGGCTCGAAGCTGCCCGCGTGGCGCTTGGGCTCTGGAGCCTCAGCGGCCAGGGCCTCGAGCTTTGAGACGAGCTCGGTAGAACTCTCGACCGCCTCCCCATACGCGACGCACTCGATGTCACACTCGTATGCATGCTCGAAGGAGGAGCTGGCGGTGATAACGCCCTTGGGTCCGGGCAACTTCAGCTTCAAGTAGATGTAGTTTGGTGTAGCCATAAATTTGGCGTAGCCCGGGCGCCCGATGATGGCGTGGTACGTGCCCCAGAACACAACCACCTCAAAGGTGAGGGTCTCCTTTCTGAAGTTGGCCGCCGTGCCAAAGCAGACCGGTAAGTCGATTTGACCCACCGGCAGTGCCTTCTTCCCTGGCACGACGCCGTGGAAACCGCCGGCGCTTGGTTGGAGCCGCCCCCTGTCGATGCCGAGGAGGTCGAGGGTCTCGATGTAGATGATGTTGGGACTGCTGCCGCCGTCCATCAGCACCTTTGAAAGCTGGGTGTTGACGATGATGGGGTCGACGACGAGCGGGCAAACGCCTGGGGCAACTACCTTGTCCAGGTGGTCCTCTCGATCGAAGGTGATGGGGGTGCTCGACCAGCTGAGGTACTGGGGCATCGCCATTCTTGCCGCGAAGACCTCACGAAGTTCCCTCTTGCGCTGTCTTGTGGTCAACTGCATCGAGGGTCCACCGTAGATCATGTAGCAATCATGGACGGCAGGGAAACCATCGTCGACCTTGTTGTCCTCTTTATCGCCGCCCTTCTCCTTCCTTTGGTCGTCGCGTACATCCTTCTTAAACCCCAGATCGTTGAAATGCTTTCTCAGCATACGGCAGTCTTTGAGCTTGTGGTTGGCTCCTCCCTTATGGTAAGGGCACGACTCTTCTTGCATCTTATCGAAGATGCCCCATCTGGGGGGCCTCGAGGCTTTTTGCATTCCATGGCAGCGACGAGATCATCGTTGAGGTCTTCCTATTGGAATGGCCGGATCTTCTTCTTCTTCTTGCTCTTATTGGGCCCTCGTCTGGGACCTTCGTCGTCGTCGGCGGGCTGCTTGCCTTTCCTTCCTTCACAGCAGAAGAAAGTGCCGACCGCTTCTTCTCCCGCCGCGTAGTTGGCCACCACATCCATCAGCTCGTCGACAGTCTGAGGACGATTCCGGCCTAATTCCCACACCAAGTCTTGACTGGTGGTACCAGAGACAAAGGCCAGGATGACGTCGTGGTCGGGGATGTGCGGCAGCTCGATGCGTTGCTTTGAGAAGCGTCAAGCGTCCTCTCGAAGAGTTTATCCTAACTTCTGCTTACACTTGCTGAGGTCCCATGAGTTCCCAGGTCGTATGTAGGTCCCTTTGAAAATACCCTAAAAAACTCTAACCAGGTCGACCCAGTCGTGGATCTGATCAGCTGAAGCTCTTCGAGCCATCTGCGGGCGGTGTCGGAGAGGAAGAGCGGCAGCTATCTGATGATGGCACGATCGTCTCCTTGAGCCCCTCCCAGCTGACAGGCTAGCCGGAAGTATGCCAGCCACAGCTCTGGCTTGGTTTCACCGTTGTACTTTGCGATGCTGGTCGGGGGTCGAAACAGACAGGGCAGGGGCGTGCTGTGGATTGCCCTGCTGAATACCCATGGGCCTGGTGGCTCTGGGGCCATCCTGTCCTCATCGCTGTCGTACCTCCCGCCGCGATGGGCGCTGTAACCGCGCTCCTCCACGTCCCCGTGCCGACGGCGTCGGTTCTCTTCAATATCGTGTCGCGCGTCGTGTCGACGCTGATTGTCGATGGGGAGAGCGAGCGTGGTTTTTCTTCCTCGAGGAGGTGGCTGCTGATGAACTGACACCTCCTTTTTGTTTTGGGCTGGCTCATCGCGCTTTTCAGTGGCCGCTCCTCGACGTCGAGAGGCTGAGCTTTCCGAATGTTGAACCGCTGCCACCTGGAGCAAGGTCTGCACCTCGTCTCAGATGCGCCGTGCCTGGGAGTTCGAGGGCTCGGGCATGTTGTGTAATAGCATTGTTGCCGCCACAATGTTCTGGCCTGGTCGAGGGAAATGACTAACAGGTTGCTCTGGCTCTGCGTCTTCGACGATCTGTCGGTGCACTTCTCGAGCTCGTCTGCGGACATTTCCGCCCGGTGGGTAAGGCAGGTCCTGCTCACGGATCTGCTCAAGCAGGACAAGGCACTCACGGTCCTCGTCAAGCTTTGCCTTGAGCTCTCGTAGTTGCGCAATTTGCGCGGCTCTGTCTTCTCACGGAGGTGGGTCAACCTGTCCGTCGTTCCCAGGCGTCCTGGGGTCTTCTCTTGCTGCAGGGGCTCGACCGCTAGCAGCAGCGTCCTGCGTCTTGTCGGTAGTTTCTACCGCTCCGTCTACGTGATAGCATCCCTAGAAGGGTCGTAGCTATCGGTCTCGGAGTCGGAGTCCGGCTCGGCGGCGTAAAAACATCCACGTCCCTCCTCCAGCAGCCGCTGCCTGAGTGAGGTGATCGTGTACCGTCCTAGGCCCAGGCGGTGGAGGCCTCGTACCTGTGAGAAGTCTGGTTGCTCGGATGTCTGTGGTCGTGCTTCAGGGTCGCGTGGGAGGACCATTGGTCGCTCCACGTACATCTGGGCACTTGGGCATATCGCCCTGGCGAGTGACGCTGCGGCATTGTCCAGGCCGTATGGCAAGGCTCCTCTTGAGGCAAACAGCCCATGTGGAAGTAGCCTGGCGGGGGGGAGAGTGCGCGGGGCGCGTCACCTCCCATCATCGTGTGATCATCATGGCGCTGAGCCGTCGCGCCCGTGGTGCAAGGGGCTATCGGCTCTCGTGCCGCTTCCTGCCTGGCACGGACTGCCGGTCGCGGCGAGGCAGATGGGCGACGATGGTGCTGTCCACGCCTCTTCTTGGGCGGGGAGGCATGGTGGTGAGGACGTCTTGGGGCCCTCATCCGAGTTGGCACAACGCGGGCTCCTCCCGGCCCTTTGATCGAGAGCAAGATCATGTCATAGCCAGAGCCGGTGGACATGAACTCGAGACTCCCAAACCAAATCACTGTAGAGCGCGGAATCGGTGAAGAAAGAGTGGCCATCTGGAAGGGAGTGGGAAATCGATGGAAAAAACACGCAGGACCCCTACCTGGCGCGCCAACTGTCGGTGTTTTCCCCATAGGGGGTCACACCAACGAGTGAATTTGTATGCGTGCTTCCCTTTCCCAGATGGAGATGCAAAAAGACACAAGGATTTATGCTGGTTCGGGCAAGAGAAGGCCCTACATCCAGCGGGGGGAGAGAGTTTGTATTATTTTGCACCTAAGTGCTTGTACAGGGGCGAATACAAGCGTGGTATGGAGTGTGGGAGTTCTACTGCGTATGAGTGTGGTGTTGCCTTGTTCGTCTCTGTGTCCACTCCTGTGTCTCCCCTTTTATAGTTCCAAGGAGAGACCTAGGGTACATATATAGGTGACAGACTAGGGGTCGATAGAGGCATGGCGCGCTGACCTACTCGAGGCTTCCGTACCGGCGTGGTCTCGAGCCGTCCCGTCCTGATAGCTTGATGATGATTACGCGTGCCCTCATATCCCGCTCTGTACGCCGTCTTGGACCAGTTTGTCCATTGCACGCCTGTACGTCACAACGGCTGATACGTTTGAGTGGTGGCAGTGCTGTCAGTCGACACCCAACCCTTCCTCAGGAAGGAAACATTTTTGGTCGAGGATCGGACGCCAGGTAGCGCCCTGCTATCCAGAGTATTGACTTTTGGCGTCTCGAGGGGGTCCTGACTAGACATTCCATCCCGGTTCCCTGCGTCCTAACACGCCCTAGGTCATTTGGTGGGGAAGGCTGCAAAAAGAATGACGAGATGAATGCCTGTTCCCTATCACGCTTCTCGTGACTGGCGTGTTAGGTGGGAATGCGACAGGCGCATTAAATGCTCTGGCTCCCGTGCGCGTGTCAGGCGGCGGACGGCGTCCTTGCGCTCAACGTCCGCCGATTCGCTCGAGCCCATTTCCGTGCTCGACGGTAGTTGGCGCTCGAGCCCTGCTTGATTGGCTCGACGCCCTTTCTGTCTTCGAGGCTGAGGCCGTCGATGATTATACGCGTGATTGTGTAGAGCGTCGAGTTGGGGATCTCGACTTTCGTACAGACGATCTCGTTATGTGCATCAGTTGGGATACCCCTTACTGATATCCTCGACACAACCATTACAATAGACTAAGACAACTATCACACTATCACACCTCAAGAGATGCTTGAAAAGTTGATGCATCCTGAAGTCTTAGAAGATGAAGCTAAGGAAGCAATCAACCAAAGAAAGTGCATTGCACTCATGACATCTCATGGAAGTGAGTCAAGTCATTGCAATAAAGGCTAATGTGAGCATAAGCACAAAGATGATGATGATCTTGATGAAGAACTAGTTATGCTAGTACAAGACTTCAATAACTATTTAACAATGAAGAAGGACAAGATGAGGAGAAATAGAGGAAACAAGTCATCTAGGAAAAGGTTTTGCTATGAGTGTGGTGACACCAGCCATCTTGCAGCCGATTGTCCCAACAAAGGGAAGAAGTCAAGGTACAACAAACAAGGTGACAAGAAGTACAAGGACAAGAAGGGAGGAGAAGCACATCTAGGCCAAGAGTGGCAATCAGATAGTGATAGCGACGATGACAATGACAATGAAAAGAAGAGTATAGCCGCAATTGCCATACAAGAGAGATCTTATCCAACAATTGTCTTCACTGATGATGCTTCTTCCACCTCCCTCTTCTCCAACACCTCTTCATCACCTAGACAGTTCGCCAACCTCTTTGACGATGAATATGGTCCTCTTACATGCCTTATGGCGAGAGGAGATAAGGTACAAATTGACTCCTCCACTCACACCACTAGTGAATGTGATAGCTACAATGAAGATGATGAAAAATATGTGTTAAATCTCATTAAGAAGTATGGTAAAACTACTGCAACTAAAATCCTAAAACTAATATATGCTAAAGATAAGCTTGAGTCATGCATTGAGTCGCAAGGGGAATTGCTCCTATAGGAAAGGGAGAAAACCTAAGCACTTGAAGCATGTCTATGCAAGGAAAAGGAGAGGGTTGAGAAGTTGAGTGTAGAATTGTCTTTAGCCAAAGATCCAAATGAGCGTTTGGCTAAGGAACATTTTTCACTAATGACTCTTTGGCTAGCCTAAAGAATGATCATAGTTTAGCTTAAGAAAGCCTTACAAGCTTGGCTTGAACTAAACTATGACAAGCTTTGGACTAGTACCTCTATCATTTATAGGGATTCCAAAGTTTCAACAAGTAAAAGCTATGAAAGATGTTTAAATGTTGATATAAATGCTTGTGTCACTAACCTTGATGAGCTAGCAAAGAAGGACAATGAGATCCAAAGATTGAACACAATAGTCAAGATTGGTTGCAAATGCAAGGATTAAGATTGGTTGCGACTGACCAATGTGTTCAAGGCATTAAGGCACCCCATAATCAAGGATGGCCTCACATACAATAGGTATAACGGTAAGACCAATGGAAGAAACATGATAAATGGGGTGGCTTGTGTAAAGTTCAACAATAGTGTGCCTCTTGTTGACCTTATCAACAAGGTGAACCACATTGCTACCCCTACAAGACCACTTGCAAACAACAAGAACATCGAGTAGAAGCAAGTGGATGTGCCCAAACAACAAGTGCCTATTTCACACAATCACATTTGTGATTATATGTGTTGTTGGGACAAGGATGGCAAAATTGTTGTGAAGTATGTGGGCACCCCCAAGAAGAGAGAAACCTTGAGGAGTGTTTGGGTGCCCAAATCTTATGTGTCTAACCCCCTAGGCTCCGACTTGGGACCTAAAACAAAAGCTTAATCTTGTTTTGTAGGACTATTTGTCTGGTGGGCCAAGTTGGGTGCTTGATAGTGGATGCACTAATCATATGACTAGAGAGAAGAACATGTTCACCATATTTCAACCAAATAAGATCAAAAGTGAAAGGATTGGCTTTGATGACAATAGTAAAGGGGATATTCTTGGTTTCAGTAAAATTGCTATCTTAAATAACAATTCTATTTCTAATGTATTACTTGTGGATTCATTGGGATACAACTTGTTGTCTGTCTTGCAACTTTATGAGAATGGTTACAATTGTCTCTTTATGCATAAGGGTGTGGAAGTCTCTAGAAGGTCAGATGCCTCTATTGCTTTTACGGATCAACTAAATGGCAAACTCTATCTAGTTGATTTCTCATCTAGTAGAGTGGGGTCGGAGACTTGTTTAGTGGCAAAATTGTTGAAGGTAGATAAATCCGCTTTTTAACCTTCAACATAGCATGAGAAAGGACTAAATCAGTATATCATCTAGCTATTTTTACAAGGGGTTATCGAAATAAGAACAAAAGGAGGTCCACATGTCAGATTTACATAGAGAGAACACCCTGTCGGTAACTCAGGAATACTCTAGAAGACAACACTACAAAGTGGGACCTGATTGAAAGTCACCTAGGGGCGCCCGCCTAGCCCTATGGCTAATCAGCTTCAACCTCGCAGATCTTGGCTCCACCGCCTTTGAGGAGTAGTCTTGGCCATCTATCAAGGTTGGTTTGATCCGAGGGTTGTGGTGCTTCCTAGAGGGCTATAAATACAAGCCTGACCCCCCTAGGAGAGAGGAATTCATTATTCTGAGGAATTCAGATAGAGAGAATTCAGAGAAGCCTAGAGCAACCATCTCAATTAGAGCTCTATAGTTTTATAGCATAGCTACATAGGAATAGATCTAGAAGGAGTCAAGCCTAGCTTGGAGTGTGGATCTATCTTCATTCTTGGTAATTTTTTATTCTTCATTGTAGTATTCATATTAGTTCTTGCTATTATGAATACGACTTTGATCTATTTGGTTGTATAAAAATTGACTTTATTCTATTTGCTTATGTTCTCAATTATATTGTTATAAGTCTACTTTGATTATATGCTTAGTGTAGTTAGATTAGAATTATGTTTATGCATAGGATTGTATAGCGCTTGCTCACTGGGCCAATGGGTGAGTGGTAGATATTGTGTCAGTAAGGTGCCTAGACTGTATTTATCTGTGATTACCCCTTATAGTCTGGATCACGAGGTAGACCATGGGTTTGATAGACCTTTTGAGTCCTTTGCAGTCCTCCTCCCAATTATAAGGATTGTAGAGCACCATTATTACATGGAAGTGATTGCTCTGTTTATGATATTTCTTAGTTATATCACTATACATAAGTATAACCTTTTCTTACGATGATGCTAGGTGTAATTGCACTAATCATTGTATGCTTTGACAATATAGTTAAAATACTTAGGATTTATTTTTATAGATCGTCCTAATCCATGCTGTTGGGTATTCTTAACATCATTACCAAAAGTAGACAGTTTTCTAAATCTGATAATGGTGCCAAAAATGCCAAACCTATCCCTCGTACCACTTAAGCCAAGTTGTCATCCCCAGCATGATATAATAGACGCGGTATTGAAATATGCAATTGCTCTTCTAAATAAATAATGATTGGGATCTGCAAGCGCACAGATTAATACCGATGTAACATTTTAACCGGGAAGTATTCCAGGTATCGTTATTTATATTTTTACCACTAGGAAGGGATTAACAATCATCAATATTGATTACAGAATAGAATATGAGATTGAGTATCTATCATTGCATGTATATTTGAGAACATTTATCTAACTCTTTCATACAGGGGTAAGTGTCACATAAAAGATATATGAAGTAATGAATAGTGACAAAGATAATTAATCTGATCAGCATAACTTAGCCACATAATAAATATGATAAGCACCTCAATTAGATACTCTAGAAAGTCATTAGCATGGTATTAGAACGAACTACAAGAATATTTCCTAAGTTATTCTCAACTATATAGTCTAGCATTTGTTGACGGTCCTTAAGTATCAAATTTAATTATCAAATAAACAAAGAAAAGGATCCAAATGAAATCAACATCTAGACTTAGGGTTTTATCTGACAGAATTCCACGAGTTTTGGTATTTGTCTATTTCTGCAGGGGGTTATCAGGAAATAAGGAAGAAAGGCCTACATGTCGGGATTACATAGAGATATCAACCCACCGCGCAATTTTCTACCATCTAGAAGACTCCAGAAGACACGGGAAGGAAGCGGAGCCCGAAAGGGGCCAGGCCTAGGGCGCCCGCCCTGAGGACCTGGGCGCCCGCCCCCCTCTGGACTCCGTTCCGGACTCTCTTCGCACACGACGTTCCACCGACCTATTGGATCCAGAATAACATAATACCACCTCGCCTATCGACCCAAAAACGCATAGAAGGGGAGGACTATATAAGGAGACCCCCACTGGCCCCTGGAGGAGACAAGAAATTATCATAGAGATTGAGGGGTGCCCTCGAAGGAAAACCTCTTCTCTAAATAATATTTCTTTTTAGGCTTAGCAACCAATGTAAAGTAGAAATAGATCTTCTAGTTTCTACTAGATTGAGAGAGATAGAGTGGAGGTGTGGATCGGAGGAAGGCCGGCCTGTCGGTGTCTACTCCGAGTTGTACCTACGCGATCAAGTCTCCTAACCCGAGGCTTGCTTCTAAGATTCTTCAGTAATTCGACTTCTAATACTAGTAAGTTCTTGTTTTATTGTTCTTTGGTTTATGAGTTTACTTTAATCCTCTTCCGGTTGAGTATTAGAGTAATCACTTGTTAGCGTAAACGTGGTGTTTAGGCTAGGGTACTCATAGATATCCCCTGACTAGCTGGACTGTGGTAGTAGCGAGGAACGTGACATTTCCGAGTTACCTTTGTAGATCACATCTTGTTAGCAGGACGGGTAGGTTTATAGGTGCGGGTCGAACATCCTTTGTGTTGTCTAGATTCCGTGAGCCTCCCCAGTAGAACAATAGATCATCCTTACCAAGGTTAGAACGAGACTACGGTTGCAGTCTTCTCTATACATCACTCACATCGAGAGACATTCTTTGTAGCCTAAAGGGATAGTAGCAATAGATTTGGTTAGTCAGATGCACCCTTTCTCCCAGTGGTAAAAATATAAATACGATACTCTGGAAAACCTCCCGGGTGAAATGCTCACCGATATCCGTGCGCTTGCGGATTATTTTCTAATTGCGTTACCAAATATCAACAAGCATTTCTGGCGCCGTTGCCGGGGAGAAAGACGGTTTGCTGAGATAACTTTGAATCTTGCTATTATCTTGTATTATACTTTTATACTTTTATTCTTTTATCTTTTTGTTTTTATCTTTATGGATAACTCAAATTCCATACTTATTATTAACTTCTTTGCACCTTCGGAGACCAGCCATAGACCATGGGAGTCAACACGTCCTGCCCCTAATTATGATCTGTGTCCGGAGTTGATTGCAATAGGTCAAAACCAACCCTTTTCTATAGCTGAGGTCCTATCTTTTAATCAAGAAGATAATGCACTTTTAGCTACACCTAGGGAATCTGTTAATCTTTCTATAAATTCTGGTTTAGACCTAGCCCTACAAGACCATGTTTTTCCTGAATATTTTCACATTGGTCTTAATTATATAACCTTTGGTAGAGTCCTTCTTTCTTTATCTATTAGTAAAGGAAGGTATGTCTTCATTCGTGGACATCCTTCTTGTACTAGTCTTCATAGAAAAATCTTAGAAATAGAGAAGGAATCATCTTCCAGACAAGTAAAGGAAGTTTCAATAGCCAATTTCCAAACATTTCAAACCCATAATTCGGCTATCCACACCTTCCTTGAGCTTAATAAATTCTACTATGCTCTTTCTCTTAAACCTCCCGATAATCATATGAATCTCTCTAGACATCCCATGCATAAGAAGGAGGATCGAGAAGAGCAACATCAATGACTAGAGGGCATTAAAAATCCATGTGCTATCACCATTGAATGGATAGATAAAACAAACTTGAGAGACAATCCTAGAGGAATTTTAAACATTCATGAAGAATCATCCTTAGAGTTTGAGAATGAGAGAAACAACAGTGAGCATGGAAGTTATTTCATAAATACCTCACCCACTCCTTGCTCATATAAAACATCTCTCCAATCAATTTGTCTCTCCATCCTTACCACATTTGAGATCTCCAACCCCCTCTTCTTTTCTATTTATAAAAACTTTAAAAGGGCGGTTGTCGATGCATATGTCTATAATAAATATTGCAGATCTCGTTGAGTTAATTGATGGTTCCCCAAGGACAAGCTTAGCGTCCTTAAACAAGCACTTATCAGATCATAACATGAACTTCTAATTATTTGCAACATTGCCTTGTGTATTGAGCATATGAGATAATTGTAGAAATATTCCTTCGGGTATTCTTGCCACTAACCTTTTCAGGATTAGAGCAAGAAGATCGGATGAATGACAAGCGCAAGGTATGCCCAACCAATCATCATGCAACATTAAATTAAATTCATCCAATCTTGAATTTTGCAAAATTCAAGCTTGGGGGAGTACTTTACATAAAACATCCTTTGCCATGTTGGTTGTCCTTACCTTTGAGACATGCTCAATTTGTTAAATAATCACACTACTTCATCTCCACTTGAGTAGATCTCTATAAAAGCCATCATGCTACCTTTGTTTATCCTAGTAAGTGTTAGTTTGGAAGTACTGGTCACACTTCCAATGGCATTTAAATTAAGCGTGGTGCTTAGGTTAAATAGCCTTCCTTAATCTGATTAGACATGGAGTCTAGTTTGGTTACTGAACTAAAAACTGCTTGAGTAGATATTGGTATATTTTGGACTAACCCCTGCAGGAAAACTTTCAATATCAACTTGGGAAGTCCTGAGATAAACTCACATTTGAGATGAAGAAAGTGACACATGAAGTTTAAACAATTTGTACAAGAAAGACGTAGCTCATAAGAGATGATTCATGGAGGGTGCCACAAACACGATGCACAACCGCTAAGAAAGGAAAGCTTCCACGAGGTAATACTGTACCGTCACTCTTCAAGTAAGGTAACATTTTAAGGTACTTGACTATCACTTTTATAAGCTTCTCCTTGGTTCTAGCATTCACATAAATAAAGAGACAAACATGTATGATTTATAACTCTAAATTAACCAACCCAATTAATTCGACATGATTAGTCCTTTAATCTTTGTTCTTAGTACTACCTTCGTGATCCCACACTCCTAATCATATAAGCTAAAATGTTGCACATTCAATCTTTGGAAGATATAAACAAAACATAAATATAGATAGATTATCTTTCCATTAGGTTGAGCCATCTGATCTAACAAATGTTTTAAATGCTACACTCATGATCCATCAACTTTGTCTTGCTCACTATGCTTAAGGTTAGAGAAGAACAAATACACTTTTGGTTCTGTTGGTGTTTTCCACCAACAGGGCCCATGCACTTGATCTCTGCCTTGTCTCTATGAACAGGTACACTTCAAACAAAACATGGAGGAGTTTTACAACTCCTAGATTCCACCAAGTGAAGAACCGGGATTTATGAGCACAAACACAATGGAGATCAGACACTTAGTTTCCCAAAGGAAATATTGAAGAACCTCTGTGTCCGAGTTGGTACCTTGTACGCTTCAGCAAACTTCGTGGTGATAGAGACTGGTACTGAGGAGAGGGCACCCATCATCTTACGGAGGCCATTCCCAAACACCAGAGCTGTCATCTACGCTAATGCTGCCAAGATCAGTTTCTACATCAAGGGGAAGAAGGAGATTTTCCTTCAAGAACAAGACTACACAAACTTCAGAGCAATCCCGATATGAACCAAGGAAGAGGACCAACAGGAGGAACAGGAACAAGCAAATGTGGACCGAGTCAGCTAAGATGGTCACTGCAGCTCAAGGAGGTCAAGATCGTCGACTCAAGTCACCTTTCTTGATCAAGAAGGACGACCCTGGTGTTCCAAGAATCGAATGCACAAACAATGGATACTCTTTTCAGAAGGCACTCTACGACACCGGATCTGACGACAACATAATGGCCGCAGTCACTTATCAGCTCCTGCATGGAACCATGCCACTACAACCAAGATACATTCAGCTTCAAACAATTTTTAGGTCATTGACATGGGAGAAGACAAGTATGATCCATCCACCATCCTTGGAAGACCGTTCCTAAACACTATCAAAGCCATTATCTATATTGGAACCGGAGAACTCCACATGCACTTCCCCTCTGAGAAAGGTACGCCACTACTTTAATGATTATATAGTTGAAGATTCTAAGCAGGTCAGGACAAGAAGAAGACAACGCAACCGCAACCAGAGGAGGCAAATCATCAAGGACGGATGGGTAGACTACGAAGGAGAAGTGATAAGGACTGAAGACATACAACTTGAACAGAACTGTCCTGAGGAGACCGTAACACCGAGTCAGGTATGGAAAATGAAGATAACTATAAATGAAGAGGAGGCGCTGCCGGAAGTACCGACTACGCCACCCAACGAACCTCAGGACGACTAAGAAAACGGAGAGTCCCGTTCGGAGGACTTAAAAAACACCGAACGCCTTGCCAAGAGGTAAACTTGGTAGTTATCCTTTTCCTTTCAATTATTCAATTATAGTTTGCTTAGTTAATCATGTTCGTATTATCCTAGAAAGAAAATAAAAATGTGAAAAAACTGTAAGCCCCATGTGAGTAGACGAGTGGCATAAAACCCATAAGTACATTCACTGTGGTGGCATAAAAATAAAATAAATATTTTTCTGCTTTATAAAATGAAAATATAAAAAAACAGGGAGTAATAATTATTATTAAGGAGTCTCAAGATGATAAAGGCTAGATATTTATGCTAACACTTAATCAGTTCCACAAGCTTTGTTGTCTATTTGAGCTCCACAGAATTTAAGAATCAAGAAGACTAGCAGACGGAGGACATTCTAATCGCTGTCAAAATACTGCTGACTTTCAAACACACATCTGCCACCTGCTAGCTACATCAAGAGAAATTACGTCAAAATTCAGCTTAGGGGAGAGCACCCCCATTTATCTCGATAAGTATTTCTATCTATCTTTATACTATATTAGAATATAAATACACATAACTATGAAAAACCAAATAAAGATTTTATGCTTATATATCTTTTGCTTAGTGTGTTTAATAAAGTGCTATGCTAATCTGAATCTTAATAATAAAACTTAAGCATGGATATGATGAATAGTTGCTCTGCCTAATTTGCAAATTTGAAGTTCTCTCTCAAGTTTAGATATAACTGTTATAATTTAAGGCTTGCTCTAGACCTAAACTTGTGGGATGAAAAACTTGATCTGAAGTCTAAGTTGTTATCGGATACGATATGGGAAGGTTGAGCTGCTGTTTATCTGTTCCTAGAGATGCTAGAATTCTGGAGAATTTTATCTTTGAAAATCTTTAAAATATTGCATGATGAGTTCCTGTATGATGAGAGTTTAAATTCCTACCACAGCCATATATACATGCTTGTTAGACCTTGAGCCACACATTTACTATTTACTGCTTATGAGCATTGAGTGTGGTCAAGCTGTGTAGACCCTTAGGAGCTTGTCATGTGGTTAAATCAAGATTCACTTGCACGTTCACTCATATATGCTACTTCTACACTGGAAGTACCATCCACATATATCCACTCATTTCCATCTCCAGTTTTACCCAAAATTATTCTACTCCTAATCCGGGAGAGAATAGCCAAAAAACATTTTCCTATCCCTGTTATTCCCTGTGAAATAAATGCTCCAGTTATTTTGGTTACTACCACTTGCTACATTATTTCAGGAGATGAGTGCTCTAGAAAGAAAAAAAATAATATATGAGGAAATAAAAAGGGGCAAGTGCCCGGAACCTCGAAGAAAAGAAAAAGAAGAGCATCTCATTCTCCTCATAAAGTTTCAAAAGCAAGGAAGGTATGTATCCCCTCAAAGAGCAAAAGTAGAATTAGACTTCCACCACCATTGTTTTCACCATTGTTATCACCATCATCACCATACACCATTCATTCGCCACACATGCACATCTTGATTTGGCTTATTGATTTGTTTCTTTGGATCCATGGTTTGACTATGCAATAAATGTCTTGTAAGTATGTATATTTTATCTCCCACCTATGAGCTCCAGATATTAAAGCCTTATTAGAGTAGGGTGAGAGAGAAGGCAATGTCACTATGCCTTATACCACAAATACTACATATCTTGAGAGAAGGCATATACCATCACTGCCTTGGTAAGGATCCAAAAAATACTACAAAAGAGAGACTAGAGAGAATTATACAAGGAATCTCTGAGTTTTATTTGAAAATTTGCAAAAACTCCAGAGCTATAGTTGATCAAAGAACAAGATACATGGTGCTTGACTTGACCGTTCTATCTTTTAACTGCTCAAGACACAAGTGACGTTACAAGCCCCATGGTGAAAGGTAAAATGAGTAAGTTTTAAGTCTTAACAGTTTATTCTAACTCAGAGATGAGATCTTGCTTAAATGCGTGTGTACTTCTAAGAAATGAAACCACTGCAGAAACTCTTGAGTTCATCCTTGCTCAGGGACGAGCAAGAGGTAAGCTTGGGGGAGTTTGTTGACGGTCCTTAAGTATCAAATTTAATTATCAAATAAACAAAGAAAAGGATCCAAATGAAATCAACATCTAGACTTAGGGTTTTATCTGACAGAATTCCACGAGTTTTGGTGTTTGTCTATTTCTGCAGGGGGTTATCAGGAAATAAGGAAGAAAGGCCTACATGTCGGGATTACATAGAGATATCAACCCACCGCGCAATTTTCTACCATCTAGAAGACTCCAGAAGCCACGGGAAGGAAGCGGAGCCCGAAAGGGGCCTGGCCCAGGGCGCCCGCCCTGAGGACCTGGGCGCCCGCCCCCCTCTGGACTCCGTTTCGGACTCTCTTCGCACACGACGTTCCACCGACCTATTGGATCCAGAATAACATAGTACCACCTCGCCTATCGACCCAAAAACGCATAGAAGGGGAGGACTATATAAGAAGACCCCCTCTGGCCCCTGGAGGAGACAAGAAATTATCATAGAGATTGAGGGGTGCCCTCGAAGGAAAACCTCTTCTCTAAATAATATTTCTTTTTAGGCTTAGCAACCAATGTAAAGTAGAAATATATCTTCTAGTTTCTACTAGATTGAGAGAGATAGAGTGGAGGTGTGGATCGGAGGAAGGCCGGCCTGTCGGTGTCTACTCCGAGTTGTACCTACGGGATCAAGTCTCCTAACCCGAGGCTTGCTTCTAAGATTCTTCAGTAATTCGACTTCTAATACTAGTAAGTTCTTGTTTTATTGTTCTTTGGTTTATGAGTTTACTTTAATCCTCTTCCTGTTGAGTATTAGAGTAATCACTTGTTAGCGTAAACGTGGTGTTTAGGCTAGGGTACTCATAGATATCCCCTGACTAGCTGGACCGTGGTAGTAGCGAGGAACGTGACATTTCTGAGTTACCTTTGTAGATCACATCTCGTTAGCAGGACGGGTAGGTTTATAGGTGCGGGTCGAACATCCTTTGTGTTGTCTAGATTCCGTGAGCCTCCCCAATAGAACAATAGATCATCCTTACCAAGGTTAGAACGAGACTACGGTTGCAGTCTTCTCTATACATCACTCACATCGAGAGACATTCTTTGTAGCCTAAAGGGATAGTAGCAATAGATTTGGTTAGTCAGATGCACCCTTTCTCCAGTGGTAAAAATATAAATACGATACTCTGGAAAACCTCCCGGGTGAAATGCTCACTGATATCCGTGCGCTTGCGGATCATTTTCTAATTGCGTTACCAAATATCAACAAGCATTATCATAGTTAGTGCAAGCACACTTAGCAATCATTGTGAGACAAGACTACGCCCATGCATAGTGATATTAGCAAGATAAATGAGAAACATAGCAATCACTCCCCTATAATAATGTTGCTCTACCAGCCCAATACACGAGAGGGGGACTATATAAGAATCAATGAAGCTGTCACTATCACGAAGTACCCCACGATCTGGCATATTGGGTACAATCGCAGATAAATACGGTATAAGCACCACGCCTAAACAATATCTATCATTTACCCATGGATCCGATGGATAAACGCTATACGATCCTAAACATGTATATAGATCCAATCTAACTAAGCCAAGTACATAACTATGATAAACTAAGAACAATATAATCTTGAATATAAACAAGTAGAGCAAAGTCATAAGCAATATATTGAAGTAGAACAAAGTCATATTCATAATATTGAAGAACAAAGATGATTAGAAGAACAATTAGAGAATTACCAAGAATCCTCTTGACAGATCCGGAAACCAATCGAAGATTGACTCCTTCTAGTTCTAATCCTATGTAGCTATGCTAATCTAGATGTCTAATTGATGTGGTGGCTCTAGTCTTGATCAGAGGCTTCTTCTCCCTTGAAAATAATGAATTAGGGTTGAGAGGCTCTCTCCTCCAGGGGCCAGGGGGTCTGGTTTTATAGTCCCTTCAAGTGAATATGGGCCGTTGGATCAAACCGACATTGATTGAACGGTTATCCTTGATCGTTTAGGTCGGTGGATATCTTTCCCGAAAGAGAGTCCTGATTGGACTCCACAGGTGGGCGGGGCCCAGGTCAACTGGGCGGGCGCCCAATGCCTGGCCCCGTTCAGCCTCCGCTTCCTTCCCGTGGCTTCTGGAGTCTTCTAGATGTAAGATAATTGCGCAGCACTTTGATATCTCTATGTAATCCCGACGTGTGGGCCTTTCTTCTGTATTTCCTGATAACCCCCTGCAGAAATAGACAAACACCAAAACTTGTGGAATTCTGTCAGATAAAACCCTAAGTCTGGATGTTGATTTCATTTGGATCCTTTTCTTTGTTTATTTGATAATTAAATTTGATACTTAAGGACCGTCAACACATGCTATTGAGATTATTATCATATTTATATGTGGCTATGTGATACTTACCCTACATGAGAGATAGATAAAGACATGGTTAAGTTCTCCATGACAACATGTAGTGCTCATTGCTCATTATCCAATGCAGTCCCTTCTCAGTGGTAAAAATATAAATAATGATACCTAGATTACTCCTGGTTAAAATGCTACACCAGTATTATCTATGTGCCTGTGGAATTCTTATTTATTTTCTAGAGAAGTATTTTTGACGCCATTCCTAGTGACAGATCTAAGAGTCTATCGGCAGTAGTAACGCTAAGAAATGTTAAACGAGCATATACATTTAATACCAACATCTCTACATCATGCTAGGGATGACAACTTAGCTTAAGTGGTGTTAGAGGTGTCAACAAACATTATTGGCACCATTGCCGGTGAGGTTGAAAGCATTAAAGGATAATGGGCATCACTGCATCCACTAATGGATTGAGCACCATCCACCCTTCTCACTCATGTAGACTTACCTTTGTCTTTTATCTATGTTATATATCATATGTAAGGTAATGTATGAGCAGGTCTGATCTCCTAGATAATTTCATTGATAATCTAGAAACATTGATCAGGAAGACAAAGGTCAAGTGAGAACGAATAAATCAACATCATCATCATCTCAAGATACCAAGCCTCCTGAGTTAGAAGAGAAACCTGTTATTTGAAGATTGACACGAGAGCTTGACGTCATGGCTGATAAGTCACTTCATGAGTTCTTAGCTCCCACAACGGCCAACATCCATACTGCAGTAGCTATAGACATTAATGGGTCGTTTGAGCTCAAGCCTGCACTACTCAACATGGTGCAAGCAAGCTAGTTCTATAAGACCCAGAGATGCTGTACTACTTCATCTCTTCCCATTCTCACTCTTGAAAGTGGAGCAGTGGTTCTACGCCAAGAAGGAGAAGAATACCACTTGGGCACTTTGTTCCACCAATTTCTTAGCGAAGTTCTTTCCCACAGGCAAAACCAATGCTCTTCGTGGGAAGATATCAAGTTTTCAGCAACAACATGATGAGATAGTCCGAAAAGCTTGGGAGCGCTTTCAAGATAAAGTCTCGAGTGTCCTCATCATGGGATGGAGAATTGGCTGCTTATGTAGACATTCTATCATGGGCTCAGCAACAACACTCGTGAAACCACTAATGCTGCTGCTGGATGAGCATTCTTATCACTTACTCTCTCAACCCACTGCTCTTATAGAAAAGATGGCCTCCAATCAAGGTTGGAGTGGAGAAAGAATGCAGACCTTCAAGAGAGGTGGAGGAATATACCAGCTCAAGGAGGTAGACATGCTAGCTACCAAGAGGGACCTGCTGATGAAAAGGCTCGACGAGAAAGCCATTGAGAAGAAGGAAGTCATGCACATTCCTGATTCTAGCATGACTTGTGAAGAGTGTGGAGAAGTTGGGCATACAGGTACCAACTGCCCACAGCTGACGGAGGACGTAAACTACATCATCATCATCATTAACAACTACTACTACCGTCCTCAGCAGAACCAAAGCTCAAACCAACAACAGCGGCCTAACTACTCAGGTAACTACTCCGCTAATTACCAAGATAATAATTCCTACAATAATACTAATTGTTGAGTATTTTAAACGCAAACAGAAAAATCCGCAAGCGCACGGATACCGATGTAGCCTTCACCCGAGAGTATTCCAGAGTATCGATTTTCCACAAAGAACGTGAGTGTACTAATTAAGATCCAAGATCGCCCAAGGATAACTATATGAATATTTTTGGTGGGAAGAGAGGAAGTTTCCTGAGAGTTCTCTAGTTGATCTAAGAATCAAGAATTACTTCAAGATTATCTATATCGGGACATCAGAGCACTAACCACAGAAAGAGATGAGAAGGCGGCTAGGAAGGTCTGACTATGGTCCTACGAACACCGATCCGAACGTGGTGGAATACGTCGACCGTTAGGGCTGTCACTACCCTAAGGCTACCACAACAATCCGCAGGATTGGGTGCAATTCCAGGTAATCACAAGACTAAACACCACGTCTAATCTATTAATTACTACTCTAGCGTTATAAAGACTAGAGCACTTGATGCAAGCGGGAATCCAATAAATAACTTGAATGTAAATAAAAGTAATTAGAGAACTCAGGAATTATGATTTGAAGAACCTGGAGAACAATGAAGAACGAACCAGATGCTGCAAAAGTATAATGTTGAGGAAGATCCGACAGATCCGGCTCCTCCTCCGCTCTCCTCTTCTCTCTCCCTATTTTCTAGATTACAACTAGAACTAACTAGAACTAGAACTAGAGGAACTAGAACTAGAACTAGATGAACTAGAACTAGATCTAGATGAACTAGAGGCAGAACTAGAAGAACTAGAGGGATCCTCTCTACTTGGATGAAGAATTGAAACCCTAGCTTTGATTCTGTAGAAGAGGTATGCTCTCCAGGGGCTAGGGGGCCTTGCTTATATAGTCTTTTTAGATGAATATGGGCCGTCGGATCAAACCGACATTAATCACATGGTTTTCCTTGGTCCCTTAGGTCGGTGGAGCACGATCCGCGAAGTTGAAGCTGATTGGTTACTGTAGCTGGGCGGGCACCCAAGGGACTTGGGCGGGCGCCCTGCCCCTGGGCCCGATCGGCCTCCCGTTCGTTCCCGTGGCTTCTGGAGTCTTCTAGATGGTAGAAAATTGCGCAGCACGTTAATATCTCTATGTAAACCCAACGTGCGGGCCTTTCTTTCATATTTCCTGATAACCCCCTGCAGAAATAGACAAACACCAAAACTCGTGGAATTCTGTCAGATAAAACCCTAAGTCTAGGTGTTGGTCGCATTTGGATCCTTTTCTATAATTAGTTGATGGTTAAATGTAAGCATTAAGGACCGTCAACAAGCTCCCCCAAGCTTAACCTTTGCTCGTCCCTGAGCAAAGATGAACATAAGAGTTTCTGCAGTGGTTTCATGCCTTAAAGATATACATGCGTTCAAACAAGATCTCATCTCTAGGTTAGGGTAACTGTTAAGATTTAAACTTACTCATTTTACCTTCCACCATGGGGCTTGCAACCGTCACTTGTGTCTTGAGTAGTTAAAAGATAGAACGGTCTAGTCAAGCGCCATGTCTCTTGTTCTTCGATTAAATATAGCTCTGGAGTTTTTGCAGATTTTCAAATAAAACTCAGAGATTCCTTGTATGACTCTCTCTAGTCTCTCTTTTGTGGTATTTCTGGATCCTTACCAAGGCAGTGATGGTGTATGCCTTCTCTCAAAGTATGTGGTATTTTTGGTATGAGGCATAAGGGCATTGCCTTCTCTCTCACCCTACTCTAATAAGGTTTTGATATCTGGAGCTCATAGGTGGGAGACAGCTAATACATACTTACAAGACATTTATTGCATAGTCAAACCATGGATCCAGAAGAACAAGTCAATAAGTCAAATCAAGATGTGCATGTGTGGCGAATGAATGGTGATAATGGTGAAAGTAATGGTGATAACAATGGTGAAAGTCTAATTCTACTTGTGCTCTTTTGAGGGGATACATACCTTTCTTGCTCTTTTGAAACTTTTTGAGGAGAATGAGATGCTCTATATTTTCTTTTTTCTTTTCTCTCAGGTGGGTATCTTGTACCCCTAATTCTACTGTCGGACACTTGTCCATTTTTACCTCTCGTCTCACTTTTTCTTTTCTTTTGAGGTTCCGGGCACTTGCCCCTTTTTATTTCCTCGTATACTTTTTTTCTTTTTTTAGAGCACTCATCTCCTGAAATAATATAGCAAGTGGTAGTAACCAAGATAACTTGAGCATTTATTTCACAGGGAAAAACAGAAATGTTTTTGGCTATTCTCTCTAGGATTAGGAGTAGAATATTTTTAGGTAATTCTGGAGATGGAAATTGGTGGATATATGTGGATGCGTACTTCCGGAGTAGAAGCAGCATGTGTGAGTGAACGTGCAAGTGAATCTTGATTTAACCACATGACAGGCTCCTAAGGGTCTACACAGCTTGACCACACTCAATGCTCATAAGCAGTAAAAAGTAAATGTGTGGCTGAAAGTCTAGCAAGCATGTATATATGGCTGTGGTAGGAATTTAAACTCTCATCATACAGGAACTCATCATGTGATATTTTAAAGATTTTCAAAGATAAAATCCTCCAGAATTCTAGCATCTCTAGAACAAATAAACAGCAGCTCAACCTTCCCATATCATATCCGTTAACAACTTAGACTTCAAATCAAGTTCTCTTCCCACAAGTTCAGGTTTAGAGCAAGCTTTAAATTATAACAGTTATGTCTAAACTCGAGACAGAACTTCAAATTTGAAAATTAGGTAGAGCAACTATTCATCATATCCATGCTAGAGATTTATTAAGATTCAGTTTAGCATAGCCACTTTATTAAACACACTAAGCAAAAGATATATATATAAGCACAAAATCTTTATTTGGTTTTTCATGGTTATGCATATATTTTTTTAATATAGTATAAGTATATAGATAGATAGAAATACTTAGCAGGATAAATGGCGGTGCTCTCCCCCAAGCTAGATTTTGACGTAATTTCTTCTGATGTAGCTAGCAGGTGGCAGAGGTGTATTTGAATGTCGGTAGCACCCTGACAGCGATTAAAATGTCATCTGTCTGCTAGTCTTCTTGATCCTTGAATTCTATGGAGCTCAAATAGACAACAAAGCTTTGTGGAACTGATTAGTTGTTAGCGTAAATATCTAGCCTTTATCATGTTGAGCCTCCTCAATAAATGCTACTTTCTTTGGTAGGATCATAATTTTATTTTTATATTTTTATTTTTATAGAGCAGAAAAATATTTTTATTTTATTATTATTATTTTTTTATGCCACCACAGTGAATGTACTTATGGGTTTTATGCCACTTGTATACTCACATGAGGCTTACTAGTTTTAACATTTTTATTTTCTTTTTAGGATGATATGAACATAATTAACCAAGCAAACTATTTTAAATAATTGAAAGGAAAAGGATAAATACCAAGTTTACTTCTTGGCAAGGCGTTCGGTGTTTTTATGTCCTCCGAACGAGACTCTATGTTTTCTTAGTCGTCTTGGGATTCGCTGGATCGCGTGGTCGATGGTTTCGGTGGCGCCTGCTCTTCGTGTATGTTGACGGTCCTTAAGTACTAAAATTAATAATCAAATAAACATGAAAAAGGATCAATATAAAACAAACATCTAGAATAGGGGTTTTATCTGACAGAATTCCACGAGCTTTGGTGTTTATCTATTTCTGCAGGGGTTTATCAGAAAATAGGGAGAGAAGGCCCACATGTCATGTTTACAACGAGATAATTACGTGCCGCGCAATTTTCCTCAATCTAGAAGGATCCAGAAGCCACGGGAACGAACGGGACGCGAATCGGGCTCGGGAGCTGGGCGGCCGCCCACCCCCCTTGGGCGCCCGCCCTGGCCAAGAGGCCAATCAGGACTCTGCTTCGGGGCAAGACTCCACCGACCTAAAGGATCAATCTAGACCATACAATCTATGTCGGTTTGATCCAATGGCTCACGTTCACTTGAGGGGACTATAAAACCAGACCCCCTGGCCCCTGGAGGAGAGAGGAGAAATCATTATTCAGAGGTAGCCATCAAAGTTAGGGTTTAGAGCTTCTCTCCCACAGAGAATTAGAATTAGCTACTCCCTAATCCTTCAAGTTTAGAGGTTTGATTAGATAGCAATTAGAGAAGTAGAGCACTACGCTCTGGATTCGGATCTTCGGTAATAAAGATTGGTATTATTTATATCTTTCTCAAATTCTATTGTTCTAATTGCATTATGTCTCTAATTATTATGTTCTTAGTTTGCTCTAGTTCTATATTTGATATAGTTCTAATTGATAATGAGTTCGTGTATAAGTTTGCAAAGCGCTTAGCTCTTGTCGCGAGGGAGTTAGGTGATAGATCACCTGTGAGCGTGGTGCTTAGATGTTATTTATCTGCAAATGTATCCTATTGGCCGAGTCGTGTGGTAGTTCGCGATAGTGACAGCTTCGTTGATTCTTATATAGTCCACCCTCTGTTGATAGGACAGGCAGAACCGGTATTGTGGAGTAAGTCATGCGATGTTCTGATTTACTTTATCAGTGTTCCTTATACATGAATGAAGAGTCTTTTATGCTATATATGATCTTGTAGATAACTAGAGTAGATTATGACTTAGTAGTTAGTAGATGACTTAGAATCCATTCTCTAGCTAATCCGACATCACCTACATATATGAGGAGTAGTCTATTTTCTAATCGCTGTGCTCTTTATCCCATGAACTTATACTTTATTATCATTATCTTTATGGTTTACCCCCTGCTAAAGTATGTGACTGTGTGACGAGTTTCTCATTAGTAATCATGTTCTTGCAAGTTTATGTCTAGTCTATGCCTTGATAGATTTTGCCCCTTTGATTTAATTCCATCTTCTTAAGATCCCCTAAACAAAATTATAAATAACGATACCTGGAATACTTATCCTGGTGAAATGCTACAATGAGGTGTTTTATCTATGCGCTTGCGGATAGAATAGATTATTTTCTAGAGAGCCTTTACATTTATAAATACCTTTGTACACTCTGGTGCCATGCTAGGGATGACAACCTAGTATCTAAGTGGTGTTAGCTAGTGTCAACAAGCATTTCTGGCGCCGTTGCCGGGGATCTATAGGACTTATAGAACTTATGCAACTTATAGGATTTATACGAGTCTCAGGAATAAGTCATAAAAGGGAACAAAAGGGTAATATTAAGGAAAGCCAGAAAATCAATCAAGGTTATTCATATAAAATTTTAGACTAGACTATAGAGAAATAATTGCATAAAACAGCTACTAAGTGAGAAATCATAACAAGGCACCGCTGCTTTGGCAGGTTCACCCTGTTGTTTTTCTATGTTTATATTTTTATACAGGGTATAACAGGATTGACTTTGGGTACATTCAACTCTTCATCATCAGAACCAAAGCAATCAAGAGAAGAAGAAGCTAGCTACCAATTGCTGAAGCTATGGCACAAAAGACCTTGCAAGAATTCTCTGCTCCAAGTCTTGACAACATTCCAACCGGTCCAAGATTTGCAGTAGAAGATGGAATACCTGAGTTTGAGCTCAAGTCAAGCCTCATCAATTTGGTACAAGCTACACAATTCAGTGGAAAGGCACATGAAGATGCCAGTGCACACTTACAGAATTTCTTAGAGATTGGAAGCACAATCTACATCAACGGAGTTGACAAAGACGTCATACTGCTTCGCCTTTTTCCATTCTCACTAGAAGGAAAAGCGAGGAAGTGGTTCTACACTCATCAAGATAACATCAACAACTGGATGAACTTGTCAGATGCCTTTCTATCAAAGTTTTTCCCTATAGGCAAAACAACTGCCTTAAGAGGAAATATTGTCAGTTTCCAACAGCAGAAGACAGAAGCCATTTCAGAAGCATGGGAGCGTTTTCAAGGTTACATATCAGATTGTCCTCACCATGAAATGGCCACATGGTAACTAATGCAGACCTTCTAGCCGTGGATAAGCCCGGAGGAGTCCTCTAAGTACATCTCGACGTCTATAAGCTTACTCGCTTTCACGAGGTTTTGTGTCGATGCTGTTCATTTTTTT